>NW_017537001.1:113106-149910 GCF_001853355.1 Bactrocera latifrons | reverse complement strand
TCTTTCTCTTTGACACCATGTCTGATATCCCACGTGATCTGTCAAATACTAATGCATGAAAATCCTAACCTCAAAAAAATCACCCGATACATAGATAAACACATTGCCACAAATAGTTTTGGCTAAGCTAGACTTAATGCCGATTAGCCGCATTCCGGGTTAGCGAAACTCAAGAAATTACAAAAGGCCACAAAAGGCTGTAAATTCAAATGGAAGCAAATAAAAAATAGACAGCACACATTAATTGCAGTGTGTGAGCTAATGCTCTCCAGCGCCGTTCTCACATTTCGCCACAGTTCTTTGACAACTAGGAAGCTGGTGTGCGCCATTTCAGAGGGTCGGAATTAAAATGTTGGATTAAAGCGCCATCTTAGAATGCATTAAATTAGCTCATACTTATTATCGACTGACTCTTAAGAGAAGTGTGTAAAATAATATAAAAATAATATAAGTGAGGAAAGAGTTTGAAGTGTGGCGAATCGAACAATCACATAGACTGACATAATGAAGCACACTAAACGATTATGCCAATTTAATGAGTTGTTTGCTGCACGTTCGTATATTAAATTCAACTGGAGATTTTTTTCTTACTTCACATATAATATTTTTTCTAAGAAGCTTGTATGAGCAGCATACAAAGACAGAAATTTTAAACAGATCACTGCTATAATTAAATCCATTAAATGAGTGTTGAATTTCCGTTTGTTCAATAACCGATTGCATACTCTACATTTTCTTTTTCGATATAGCTATTTTACTGAGTACATTCGCCTTTTTCTGTTTTTTTTTTCTCTAGCTATAAGTTGTCACAATATTCCCAGCCACACAACATAAGCACACACTACAACATAAAGTGAGCGCTAAGGTTAAGTGATTGGCATTGGCACGCTGCTGATAACTTTATGGACTTGATTGGATGTTTTATGCAGGAAATAGTGAACACAGTGCTAGAAAGTAGTTGGCTGCTCTTTTAAACGTAAAATTTTGTTAGGACAGCTTTAATTGACCAGCTGCATGAAAAGTCAATTAGAAATAGCAAAAGCAAACAATTTCTTACTTTCGTCCAATTTCTGTAAATTAAAGATGGTGCTCACCAATTTTCTAATGTTTACTCAAAAGAGCATATTATAATATATGGAGTTATATCAAATACTTAATATTACAAAATTTTCTACCAAGCCATCTTTTAATAAGGATATTTGCAGAAATTTGAAGTATGTTTTGTGAGCGTAAAATTTGCACTTCATGCGAGCACTCAATGCCATCCTTCATGTTACATAGCTGGAAGGTGATTGGCGGCGAATTTCTATATGTCCCTGTCTGGGGTTCCTCTTTAAGTCTAATAGCAGACTACTCTCCATCTCTTTCGATTGCATTCATACTGTTAGGACCCCAGATGCTTACAGCGTTGTTTTGCCAATGCGGGACGAGGGCACAAGAGATGCTCCATTGTTTCCCTGGTAACTTGCTTTAGACATTTCCTGCGATCTTCTTGATCTAACAGTCCCATTCTGCGGGCTTTTGTCGCCACCAGACAGTGGCCAGTTAGTATTCCCATCATGTTCCTACAGTCTCTTCTATCGAGTGGCAATAGGAATTTGGCGGGTTTTGTCTTTAAAATTATAAAATCTTTTATTTTTAATATTGATATTTAATTTTCATTTATTTTTAGAAAGAGAAGAAATTTTATTTTCCGTCAGGTCACTAATGGTGCATTTGCAATTTCGTTAGCACTACTTACCATCTCCACACAGAATTATAAATTTAAGGCCTCTCTAATAACGGAAAGTACGCACTCGCTTTTCAAAGTCACAACTTTGTTATATTTGCATAGCAATAGAACCACTTACGGTCAAAAATTTTACGTTAAGTCTTTCCGTTTTTCTTTAATTGATGCAATAATAAAATAAGATTTGTTATCTAGTCTTCAAGCCACGCTTTTGATTCTCACACTTTGTTGTTGTTATTGCTCATATATTATGCTTTTATGTTTTGATGCTTGGGTTTCTTAAAAACACACACGCAAAGCACAAACAAAACAGAAAGGCTTATAGAGCAAAAAAAAAAAAAAACTTGAAAAAAGAACAACGAAAAACACACGCGAAATACGGCGACAAAAAGATCAAAAGCTAACGCCACATACCCATAGGCGTCTGCCGAATGGGGCTTACACACACACGCACACACACATGGTCAAAGAAGTCGCACAATGGCAGTAAAGCTGGCGTAAATTCTTCGCAGACAACAAAGTCAAAGACAATAAAGCCAGCGCTTCTGCTAAAGACGCGGACGACGCAAAAACTGCGCGACGATAAGATACACACATATACACGCAAATGCCAAAAGTCTTTGATTCGCTTTTTGTCATTTTGGTTCTGCAGCAAATTTGTACATGTATGAGCTTGTTTGTTTTTGTTTTTTTTTTTTTGCACAAGTGTTTTTGTCGAAAAACCGGTAAGCCCAAAAGCCAACTTGCCACACTACCGTTTGGACACGCTGTTGCACTGTCTGCCTTTTGTGCTGAGTTCACTTGTCTCTTACGTGTTTTGTTTTCTTCTATGCTGCTTCACAATCGGTTTTGTATATTAATACGGTTATGAAGTTATTTGCCGAACTCCTTAGCTTTTGAAATTCGTAAGTTTATTATATTTTTCGGTCAAATTATGTACGCTTCAGCCACATTTTTATCCGACTCATAACCAATCGTGAGGAAAAGTCAACCAAAACTAAAATTCATTCAACAATTGGTGTTGGTGAGCGCCGCAATGCTGCTGCTGTGTGGCCAGCAGCGTAAAAGCAAAAACAAAAGCGAACTTCGTTCAACTCAAAGCATAACAGCGCCGACGACATCGTCGTTAAATATGCTGTTGGCTAACTGTTACGTGGTTAAGTGAAATGCCATTAACATATTTATTTAACAGTGAAATGTATATTAACATAATATTTTAATGTGAAATTTTCATAACATAACATAATTATTCAATGTCAGTTAACAGAGCTGAGCTAAACACTTTCGCAGTGAATACGGCTGTAATGCTAGCAGAATTATTAACAGGATGTAGATAGCAACATGTTGCTGCAAACAATAAATGTTTATCAGTGAAATGCTTGTACATAAATCGAACAAAAACTGTTGGAATTGCAGAAACTGAGAATTTATGAGGAAATTCAGGAGATGAAGTTTGAGTAGTGGAAGTTTCAATATGTTATATTATTTTGTTATTATAGGTTATCGAAATAACTATAAAGACATTTTCAATTTTCAAGACTATTAAAAGTAAATAGTTTATAAAAGTTTGACATTATTTTTATTACTTATTTAAATGCTTGAAACCATTACAAACAAAATATTCTTAAATTTGTACAAACTGCTTATTTTCAATTTAGTACTTCTATGAAAGCTCGATTAAAGTTTGTACAGTTTGTACAAATTTTAGAATATTTTGTTTGTAATGGTTTCAAGCATTTAAATAAGTAATAATTCCCTCTAGTTTTTTTATAAAATTTATGAAACATGCCACTTTTCTGCAAATATGAAGGTATTACACCAGCATATACTTGGCTATATTAAAATTAAGGTCGTTCTTATAAAATTAATAGTTAATAGAACAAAATTCAAACAATTTTATAAATTTCCACTTAAGGGGCACACTTAGTGTGATTGCCTAAATGGAACTTTTTTTTAAGAAAACTACTGTACACAATATGTACAATTTGAGGTAACGTTTATATGTATATATTATATATGAACAGCCAAATATGGGATTTTAGTAAAGACAGATGTATATACACGTATAACGTATGTGCCCCTTAAACCGCTTTAAATTTCGATATAACTACATGTACCTTTTGTTTTCAAATGAATTGAAATTTTATAAATCATACCGAATTTCAATTTTACTTTCACTTAAGAAAAAATACCTTATAATAATTTTTCTGTAAAAAATTCATGGTTTGATATACTTAAGCCACCTCTATTTGATACCAATGCTAACATGAGGCATCTCTAACCACGATGATACTCATTGAGTTTCAGGACCACCCTAATGCGCATACATAGAAGTTAATGCATGTAATTTACGCAAATAAAGCGTTTTCAAAGTTTTTCTGCGAATCGCTGCAAATTGTGCGAGATACACAAGTTCCTCGGTAGATACACGCTTACACATGTGCGGGCCGATTTACAAATATAAATGCGTAATTCATACCACCTTATCTAAACTTTTGCATTCGTGCTTAAGTGGCTGAATAAGCGGATGTTAGACAGTTTTTAATGAGGATGAACTGGAAAAAGAATTTTAGGAAAAAGCGGGAAACTTTGTGCACATACGCGATTACAGTTATTTATATATGTATATAGATATATAACATATAAATATGTAAAAAACATTAGGGTGTTAAATTTTTAAAGATTTTTTTCACTTCATTTTCACAGAAATAATTGTTTTTTTTAAATGTCTTCCAAAAATCCATTTTTCAGCTTTTATCCTTCGTCGAAGTTCCAAGTTAAGGTTTAAACTAAATCACTTTTTTTTTATTTTTTATGCATTTTTTTTCAGTGGGGTCACCGGAAATGACGTCGCAATGACCGAGTTTAAATACTTTTAAAAGTAGTAAAAAAACATTTTTGATTTCTTTTTTAATCGTGTATGTTTGTAAAAGTAAAAAGATATAATAAAAAAATATTTCATTTTTTATATGGGAAAAACATTTTGAAACAAGTAAGGAAGGGCTAAGTTCGGGTGTCACCGAACATTTTATACTCTCGCATGATAAAGTAATAATCGAGATTTCAGCCGTGGTTGTGAACCGATTTCACCCATATTTGGTACATAATATCAGGATGTTAAGAAAATATTATATACCGAATTTAATTGAGATCGGTGGAGTACTTCCTGAGATATGGTTTTTGGTCTATAAGTGGGCGACGCCACGCCCATTTTCAATTTTTAAAAAAAGCCTGGATGCAGCTTCCTTCTGACATTTCTTCCGTAAAATTTAGTCTTTCTGAGGTTTTTTGTTAGTTGGTTAACGCACTTTTAGTGATTTTCAACATAACCTTTGTATGGGAGGCGGGCGTGATTATTGTCCGACTTCTTTCATTTTTGAACTGTATATGGAAATGCCTAAAAGAAACGACTCTATGCAGTTTGGTTGACATAGCTATAGTAGTTTTCGAGATATGTACAAAAAAGTTAGTAGGGGCCGGGGCCACGTCCACTTTTCCAAAAAAATTACGTCCAAATATGCCCCTCCCTAGTGCGATCCTTTGTGCCAAATTTCATTTTAATATCTTTATTTACGGCTTAGTTATGACATTTTATAGGTTTCCGGTTTCCGCCATTTTGTGGGCGTGGCAGTGGGCCGATTTTGCCCATCTTCGAACTTAACCTTCTTATGGAGCCAAGAAATACGTGTACCAAGYTTCATCATGATATCTCAATTTTTACTCAAGTTACAGCTTGCACGGACGGACGGACAGAGGGACAAACGTACGGACGGACAGACAGACATCAGGATTTCAACTCTACTCGTCACCCTGATCACTTTGGTATATATAACCCTATATCTGACTCTTTTAGTTTTAGGACTTACAAACAACCGTTATGTGAACAAAACTATAACACTCTCTTTAGCAACTTTGTTGCGAGAGTATAAAAAGTTCGTTTTTTAACCGAAGAAACCAATGAAACTTCATAATATTGATATAAAGGTTCAAACTTTGCCAGTTTTTTGTTTTCGTCATTTTGAAAACAAAAAACTTTATATATTTTTGTCCCACCCTAATTACCTTAAATAAAAATTTATAAGTTTTCTTACTTCAAAGGTTTTTTTTAAGTGATTTACTTATAAAACTTTGAAAGGATCTCTCACTCTTCTTCGTTTTCATTTCCTATTTCTCGCTTATGGAGTGGATGGCAAGAACCAGTCAAATAAAATGTGACCAGAATGTGGGCAACTAGAAATCCCTGCTTAACACAACATGCACTTTCTTATGACAAAATTATTTAATCCTTAGTCGCTTCCATAAATTGAAGGCATTTTCAATTAAAAATTCTTGCAGCACATACGTGGGTGCAACTTGCAACAATATGCCGGAGCCGGAAATTGCAAACGCTGGAAAATGTTACATAAGGAAATCGAGCGTGGTTTACACATCAATAACTTCCATTTACAACCAATACATACCAACAAACTATATAGTCCCATAATATAATATGTAAGCGTGTGTGGCATTGCCGGCAAGATGTTGCATAGTTTATGCGGTTTACTGCATGAATATTCAATATTTAACATAATAGGGACACATACAGTCACACAACAACGGCACACACAGTATCGCAGTGACATAGGCCAGCGTGGTCACTAACCAAAACATAAGCAAAATTTAAATGGAGTTTCGAGACACAATAAAAGCCATTTAACAAAAGCTCTGTTAGCAACTAAATTAAAAGCGAAATGTAATCAAACCGGTAACCGCTGGAGGTATAAAAATATTTCACTCATTTTGTTCCTGCATTCGAATCCTCGTAATTGACTCTGGCACTCTGGAGGCCATTTATAGCTCACTATTTCATTCCTAAGTTATTATCTGCATGCCTCAAGTGGTGGCAATTTGATTATTTAAAACTCCCGCAGAATTTACACTCGACACCCACGCCCAAACACACACACACACACGCGCATTCATATGTAATGTCACAGGCGCTCTGCCTCGAAAAGCTCATCATGGCAGGAAACACATGAAGCCCACCCGTATGGTGACAGTAGAAATTTGCCTAACAAATTCAATTTGCAACGAAACCATAGTGGTGTCGCGTATGGAATTTCCGCGCACACACACCAGGGTTGCCAAACGGCGGCTCATAAATATTCATTGACGCGCATTGCCGCAAAAAAATCGCGATGAAGTGAAGGAAAGCCAATATAGGACGCTTCAGCGCGAACTTTAATATCTGCCTCGGGCGCAGGTGAAAGCACGCAACAGATGTTCATGGGATTTAAATTCCGTGTGGATGCCAAAAATGGTCGTCATAAAATACGAATATTTGCTTATATCATGAACGGTGTAGGTCAGTGTACGGAAGAATTTCCCATAAACCAGGAGAAACGACGTCATAGATCCAAATATATATTTATGATTGCAGAATCAGTCGATTTTGTAGTTAAAGCAAAATTTTGTGATTGAAGCTGTTGAAGGTTCAGCTCAAATGCTTAGCTCCAAATTGCCACCCTATATTTCGTTGTTATATAATAGAGGTGCATATTTCCATACCACAGATGGAAAACTTACGCAATCATGACGTAAAATAGTTCTCATATCATATAGTTCTCTCAGATTTCGATTTATATCATATAATCGAAAAACGTATAAAAGCATAAATTTTAATTATTATCACTAGAGCTGTAGTAACACTAGCCTATGTCTTATCAAAGACATTTTAACAGTCAATATTTATTAGTTATTACACAATCTAAAGAAGTATCTTGGATCATCTGATAATAATACAAAAGATTACGCTCTAGACCGATCAGGGATATTCAAATCATTTCAATAAAAATTTTCTTAAATCATCTAACCGTGTTCAAATTTATACTTTTCTACTCACTATGACGAGTTACTCTCTCTGACCACAAGATTAAATCTCAAAAAATTTGCTAAGCTGTGAAGTTCAAGAAAGTGCCGAGTCTATGCCTCTATGTCTCATAACAGGGTATTGACACTGGTTGTTATTCGACAACACTGGATTATACCAGTCTATTAAATATATATTAGTTGTTTGTTCGATTTGTCATTTTTCAAAACTTTGTGAATCCAAGAGAAGACTACTTTCTAAGCTTTGATTTTCCATAAAGCAGTTTTTTCGGGGAAGTGTTTGCTGACTAAATAAGGATGTTAAAATCTTACCAAAAATACCAAAAAATATCGAATATCAAAGAATTTGCTTTAAATGTACGACAACTGCCCACATGAGATCCTTGCGATGTATCTATTCTCGAAAAATAAGCTACTACAGCTCTGTGTACAACTTTGTATTGTCAAGCATGATTCCATAGAGTGTTTATAGGTAGATATATATACTATGCTTCCACCTATTCTCATTGAGGTTCACAACGATACAGGGTGCTAATAAGGTTTATTGATTCACATTTTGCAACATAACAAAACGACGCCATCAACAGGGTATACTAAGCTTGCTTCGGAGTGTGTAAAGCACTGAAAGACGCGTCGTAGAGCTTCGAAAGTATACATATACCACATACGTAAATGATCATCGAAAAGAGCTGAATCGATTTAGAAGTGTCAGTCTGTTTATATGTATGTGTATGCGAACTAATCCCTCACTTGAGATATCAATAAATTTTTTGGGAAACAACGTAGTGCTAACGTTTTTGAAACAATACTTTCCAACTACCAGAATATCATGAAGCGTACTATTACTGACGGTGAGTTTTAGACCCGGAATCAGACAATCAATCGTGGCAAATGAGAGCCGAAGCCGAAAGAACTATGTACGCCAAAGCAGGTCAAAAGTCAAGGTTATGTTGACAGTTTTCTTAGATTATCGAGGTGTGGTGCACTTCGAATTCCTTCCGATCGGCCAAATTGTTAAAAAGGAATACTATTTGAGCATTATGCGTTATTTGGGCGAAGCTCTTCGTAAAAAGAGATCGGAGTTATGGGCCAGCAATTATAAACCACTCTCGCATACTGCATTGATTCTTCGTAAGTGTTTCACCAAAGATTCAACCAATATGGTGTCGCAACAACTGTGTTCCGCCGATTTAGCTTTGTGGGTCTTCTGACTATTCAGGAAACTTACACGATCGCTCTGGTTAAACCGTTTTGAGTAAAATAAGGACATTAAACCTGAGTCGCCACAAACATTGCAAGCTATTCCAGGAATTGATTTTAACCCCTGTTTCGAGGATTGGCAATTTTGTGCAGAGCGACCTCTTCACGTTACATCTTGCGAACATATTATTCAGTTCGGATCGCTATATCACATATAATTTTATTAAAAAATATTTTTATACCCGCTTATACCAAAAGAAATACACCTGTGAAGTAAATTATAGCTTCAATGCAGCTAAAGTTTACTCTTTATCCGTTTTTCATAAACTTTAACATTCTTAGATTTGTGTACATTGCTGTTAAACAACATTTCAACAACAACTGCAGCACACTGTTGGCGAAAACAGCAATTGTTACTGTTAAAACTACACAATAAAAGCTATGCTAACGCCAGCAGCGTCGTCGGTGTTGAAAACTCTGTACACATAACGGTGGTAGTTTTTGTCTTATTGGACAACGACACTGCTGACGCCAACGTAACGTCAGTTATGCGCTGCGCTATGCTCACCAACGCTCAAATCGGTGAATTAGTTTCAGTTTTGGTTGACTGCTCGTGGTGTTCGGACGTGTTTCGGAAAAGTACAGTGCAACGGCGTGCTCTGTGAACTCAACACAGCAACACACTCCGCAAAAGGGAGTATTTAATAGTGAGGGTGCAACCCTAAAAAGGGGAGGAAGTGCGGCGAAGTGAAGCAAAACAAAATACGAACACATATACGTAAGAGTATATGTAATATATATGTACATATACTATATGTATGTAAGTGTGTGTGAATAGCTTACATGTAGCAGCAATAATAATGAAAGCGGTTAGTGCAAGAAAATAAACACATACACACTTAAGTGCTAAAAGTCGACTGCAATCAGTGTATGTGCAACAAAATATAACAACAACAACAACTGTCAAACGACGTTAGTATGGCAAAGTGGCAAGTTGGCCTTTTCGTCTTACCGGTTTTTTGACATCAGCTAGCAAGCAAGCAAACCACTACACACACACACTCGCAGTTGCCTATGTGTTTACGTGTTTGTGCATATGTTTGTGTGCGTATAAGTCGTAGCACCGCTTGTTTGGCAAATATTTGTGTGTGAATTGTGCGTCTAAACGCGTTTGCGGCGCCGACAGCGCTGCCAGCAGCAGACGCTAACGCTATTATCGCCGACTTTGCGGTCGCCGTTTGCTATTGAGCTGAGCATTTTCGAATTATTTCGTTGCGAGACGTTCGCTGTGACCACACAGACACACATACACGGGGATATTTGTGCTATGTGTGTGTTTGTGTCGGCGTGCTGGTGAATGTAACTTCGATTTCAAGTTGGCTTTTTGATCTTTGTGGGCCGACTTCGAGTGTGTCAGGCTGTCGGAGTGTATTTTTGTGTTTGGTTTTTAAATTATTTTCTACTCGTAAAAATATGTGCGGCGTGTGAGAATTGAAGAAAATTCAAAACTCCAAATATATTACTATACGAACACATACAAATTCGTAGATATGTGTGCTTAGTAGCATTACAAGAGTAAAAAAGTCAAAACAAACCAATAAGAAGTAGCCAAAAAGTGAGAAAATGAAATATTATACAATAAAAAATAAAATATTAAATGACAGCTCAAACAGTTAAGTTTGGCTTCGCATACAGTTGTGCAATTCATGAGATTATCTGCGAGTGCTTGTGCTGACCATTTGGCGTGGAGATATACATAAATACTTATATGTATATCCATATATATGTGTACTACTGTGCAGCTGAATATACACACAAATTTGAAAAAAAAAGTATGTAAGGTTTATATAATATATAATAAAAAAAATATTTCAAACTAATTGTATGTGATTAATATAATGTAATTACATACATATGCATATACATATAGCAGATGTTGTGAATTTCGCTTTAAGCCGAAAGTGGAAGTTATAAAAAATATTTTGAAACAATTTTTATTCAGTAAACAAAAATGTTTTCGAAATTGTATCGCTCTTAATACAACTAAATAACTAAAAAAAAATCATTACAATTAAAATACGAATTTTTGGTGAAACTTGCCTATTACTTTTGTGTGTGTTTGTGAGCGCTGCAATGCGCTTGGCAACAACTGCACTTTGACACACATCTTTCAACTGCAAACGTCACGAAATTCAAATCATAGTAAGTTGTAAACACTTGAGCGTAAAAAAGTGGCACAATACTATTATAAGCTGCCAATATACCGTTATTTTCATATATATGCTTAAGTAGAGAAATGAAAAAATATTTCGCTGTAAATATAGTGATAGCCAATAGTTCAAAAGATCAGCTTTATTTCTTATCTCTATATAAGACACTAATTATGTGTAGTTTCTGGAAAGAACTTGAGTTTAAATATATATATATGCCAATAGAAGAAACAGGTTAGTTCAGAGAGAAAGAAAAAAAAAAAAAACGTTAACAGTGGGCTTACAGAAGCTATAACAGCCTTCTGCATGAAAGAATAAAAAACATATTTGATTTTGTTCAGGCAGTTTGTCTGGCAGCTATATGCTAAAGTAGTCCGATCTGACGGATTATTCGGATATTATACCCTTGGCTTAAACAATAATACATGCCAAATTTTGTTAAGATACCTTCCCAAATAAAAGAATTTTTCATACAAAGACTGCATTTTGATTGATCCGCTTATATGACAGCTATATGCTAAGGAAGTCTGATATGAACAATTTATTCGCAGATTATACGGTTGTCTTAATTAATAATTTTTGCCAAATTTCTTTAAGATTTCTTCTCAATGAAAAGTTTTCCATATAAGTACATGATTTAGGTAATTAGTTTGGATGGCAACTATATCCTCAGAAGTTCAATATTAGCTACTTCGTTAAGTGAGCTTCCTAGGAAGAAAAGTACATGTGCAAAATGTCAGATTGATAGCTCAAAAGCTCAGTGACTGTAAACTAGTGTACTTGATATTTACATTTTGAAGCATCTGCGACTTTGCCTGCTGGGTGTTCTAAACTTCGTGGCAAATTTAATATACTTGGGTGTGAAAAGAGAGAAGGAATGGTTGGACAAGTTTACCAGTTTAAGTAACATAGTATTAATGACGGCTGTGCTATAAAATTGCCAAGTAATTGATTAAAATATTTTTTCTTGAGTTTTTCGTAAAATTTTTAAGCGGAATTTCTCTTAATAAAGAAAAAGGCATCTAGACGTAAGGAAGATTGTAATATCATATACCTAATCGAAAAAAAAAATGAATTACAACTATAGATGCATTCAGATAGGACTAGTGAATGTTTGGATTTTTGACAATTCCCGAAAAAATCTATTTTTTTGTAATTTCCCTTTCAGAGTGGTCTAAAAAAACGAAATTACTATGAAAAAACTTCTATTATTTATTATGTATAACTGATTTTCCGAAAGGACTGACATACGAATTAGAGTGAGATGGCATGCCTTAAAGACATGCGGCATCACCAACTTCATGTGCAAGAGTCACGAAGCAAAAATGTATACATTTTTATTAAATATTAAATACGTTAAAAGTTCGCTAAGCTCCCATTATTTTATAGTAATAATATATATGTATTATATATGTTAGGAAGGCCTATTTTGAGATTACACAATCGTTAAAGATCACTAAAAGCACAGTTTTCAACCTTTAGTATTTTAAAATCCAAAAGACGACAGGAAACCATCGCCATAGATGACGAGTGAATTCTCACGACAGTCGGGTCTATGTTATTAGAACGAACACGGATTTTTTATCCGGTCAAGGTCAGCCGCTACAACAACGAGCGATTCGTACGCGAATCGAAAAAAAATGAATAAAGCAAACAAAAATTGCGTGCGTATTTTTTGGAGAGGTGATAGTCCACAATCGGTTAAAACTGTCAAAAGACGTTTATGAGAAAAAAACTCTTCGACTGATAAAATACGACTTGCATTCGATAAGAAATAGCGTCGATGGACTTTAAATTAGTGAAAAAGAGTCCTACTTTCGGATGAAATAGAAATAAATAGACCGTAATCAGCTGGAAAAACTTTCGTACGGTCTCCGCGATGTAAGGAGCTTGACTCCAAATTCATAGCTATCACGCCGAAGCACAGCGGTGGTTATAAAATGATATGCGATGTTATGACATGGAAGGGTGTTGGGCTTATAACGAATAATGAGAGTTATATGAATCAGCATCAGTATATTTCTATACTGAGAGATTTAGTGCTTCAATATTCCGACGCCAATATGCCTCTTAATTAGCTGTTTCAGCGAGAATACGACCCCAAACATATCAAGCGGACTGAGAGGTTGTGGATTAGTGAAATTATTCAACAAAGAAGTTCCTTAAATTTTGCGTGCGGAATCAAATTTCTGGTGTCGAAACGTTCAGAGTGTTGGAAAAGACCTTCGGTGATAATTGCGTGGTTTCGGTGGATATAAATTATGCAAAATGTTTAGAACGCTTTGACGATGAACCATGTCCAGCACAGATGTCAACATCAACTGATGATCAACGCGTCATTAAATTAAAGTAATTGGTGCTTGAGAACTTGGATCTACACTTACGACATTGAAACAGAGGATTAAACAGTCGCATGTCGTGGCAAAGGTGAGCGGAAGTCGAAAAATCACGTCAAAGAAGGTCAAAAATTAAAACTATTTTGACAGTTTAGTTCAATTAAGGATCCACAAGAGTTTTATGCGTCGCTTGCGCGAAGCTATTCGTAAAAAGAGACCGAAAATCGTCAGTTTAACTTCAATACGGAATTTATAGGTTTAAGGGGGACTGTTTAAATCTCAAATTACGCATTGAAGACGATGAACTTTTCAATCGAAACCTCTCTCTTCCTCTATTCTTAAATAATGAAGGAGAATAAATCTCTCTACCTGTTAATATTGAAAATTGTATACTGAGGAAACTTCCTTACTTCAGATCTGTTAGTAAAATTGTTTCATACACAGTTTTGTACATAGATAAGGGAGTATGGTTTTGTTCATATTAGATTTTATTATTTACATATATAAATATGTATATAAGTACCAGCTCTTCAAACTACAAGTTAAAGCTAACTTCTGAAATTAATTTTGCAGTTTAATACCCTTTAATGCAGTAAAGAAGAAAATTTTGACTTGTCATTACTCAGATGCAAGAAGTGGTAAAACAAATTACAAATATTTCTACATGTGTATGTGTGTGTGCGCAAATATTCATTACTTTCACAAATAAATTATCAAAGCTTAACGAATCAAAGGCACGATGTAATAGAAATGCCACTTAAATACATACATACATACGTAGACATAACTACATACACATATAATCAGTTTTACCAATTCTATTCCAGCGAATTTCAACTATTTATACGTAATTATTTATAAGCAGTTAGCAGCTCTTTGCGCACGTTTTGTTATTATATTTAAATGTGTTCGTATGCAAATAGATATGTGCGTATCCATGCCGCCTACGTCGCTATGTGACTTGAATTGTTGATTGTGCGTTTTCATATTTATTCAGTTAAGGTAGGAAATTCCATTTTACACTATTTACAGAGCAGATTGCACGCATGCTTACTCCCACACACAGTCACACACACCCCCACTTGCGCAAACACCTGTAAGCATTAAGTATATGCCTTGCGTATCCACGCTCCCACAGAATTGTGAACAATTATCGCACTTAAAAATTAATCATAGTGAATTTAGTTTATTTTGAAACTGTCGGATTGGATTGGATTGGTTGTTTTCTTTGAAAGGGTTAATACATTAGGACTCATGCTCGCTTGTATGTATATGTGTAGCTTTTCAATAAAGTGAAATGATATACTACGTGCAGCAGATTTCATTGTTGTTTTAACCCTAACAACCTTTCTACAAGCTGTTATTTTAAATTTGTATGCGGCTGCAACAACAACAGTCACCGAGAAGTGCACGAACATTGAGTGACCCTTTGAATTTGTTTGATTTCACTAAGGTCCCTAATGAAACTTCAGGCAACGTGACCTCCTCTATTTATCGTGAATGAATAGTCTGACGACCTGAGTCGATTTATCCCAATGTCTATCTTCTTCTATCTTTCTCTGTGTCTTTATAACCGCGAGCTGTATCGATATCGAATCAACTAGTAACAAACTGAACATTCAACATCGCATTCTTGTTTGGGAAGCCTTTTATTGGGTTGTCGAAAAAGTCTTCTCGTATTTTGTCAATAGTTGTCGTTGCAGTGGTATATCTTTCGTGCTATCAGTGACATTGTGTGATAACATAAAGTGTTGGAAAGCTGAGGATTTAAGCTTCTACAAAAGGAACCACATGAATTGTCTGTGAAAAATTTAATTGGCCGAATTAACATATGCGATTCTTTTCTAAAACGAAATGAAAGCGAACCATTTCTAAAGCAAATGGTAACAGAAGACGAAAAATGGATAAAATGCGACAATAATGTGCGAAAAAGATCATGGTCCAAGCGTGGTGAAGTTCAACAAATAGTCGCAAAGCCAAAATTAACGGAAAGGTTATGCTGAGTGTTTGGTGGAATTGGAAAGGAATCATCTGCTATTAGCTACCCCAGCCTGGTCGAACGATTGATTCCACATTTTACTGTCAACAACTAATAAGATTGAGGTAAGCTATCGAAAAAACGGTCAGAACTGATCAACAGAAAGTGCTTCGTCTTTCATTAGGACAACGCTTGATGAATTAGCAAAAAGTGGGAGAGCTTGGCTGGGAAGTTTTGATGTATCCACCATGTAGCCCTGACCTTGTACCATCGAACTACCATCTGCTTCAGTCAATGCAGATCTCCCTTAATGGAGTGAAGTTAACTTCAAGAGAAACCTGTGTAAATTATAGGCAGTTTTTCACCTAGAAAGCAGAAAAGTGCTACACTGAAGAAATAATGTCTATAGCGCAAAAATGGCAAAAAAGTGGTCAACCAAAATGATACAAAAATTTGGTGCATTAAAGTTCATTATAAGAATAACAAAATATAATTTGAAGTTTGATTAGAAATCGAAAATACTTTTTTGACTATCCAATATTTGATAAGGTATCTTCAAAAAAGTGGCATATAGCCATAATTATACAAACTGACCTCTCAAAATCAAGTTCTTGTATGGAAACTTATTGCTTGTGAAGGGTATTTTAGCTACGGTGCAACCGAAGTTACAGTTTTTTCTTGTTTTTTTTTTCCTGATTTTTTTCGAAAATTCTTTCTTATCATTCAATAAATTCGAAAAATGGGTCTTTACTGTTCGTAGCGTAAGAAAATTTGTTCAACCTTACTTCAAAATCACTTCTCACCAGTTTTATATTTTACGAGAGAGCTGTCTGCAAGCAAATGAGTCATGCATATATTAAAAAAATGTAAAAGTACCGTAACAGAAACTTGCAATCATAACAAGAATACATATATGCATCAAATACTGCAATTAAAGATATTTTTTTTTGCAAAAAAAAAAACAAAAAAAAAAAAAGAGTTTCAATTGATACTTCCGCATGAATAAATAGAATTTATTAGACAATAGAAGCAAAACGTCAAACAAAAAAGTATTAATCTCTTAAACTAACAGCTTATTCACGCTTAAAAGTATTCCAAAAGAAAATATCGCGTGCTAATAAATTTAAATAAACAAGAGATGTGTTAATAATTCGCACTATTCATTAAGCTCTGTTATATTTATAAGCCGACAATAGTTTAGCTGGCGCTTAAGCAAGCACACATACATACATCCCCGCACATATAAATATATATGTATACATACATAGTTGTATATGTACATTTGCTAGCTTCTAGCAGCACACGCTGCCAATAATCTCTCAGCATGCCGGCAGTATTTGTTTAGACCAACTTTTATCCGCTTGCTCATGTTTTATAAATGCAACACTCTGATATATCATTTTCCCACAAAAACACACGGCACATACATACATATGTGCATATAATTAAATAACACGCGCAATTATGAACATGCACGCTAACACACATACAAAAAAAATGTACGCGTGTAGTTGTGAACGAGCGCTTCGAGCAAATGCATTTTCGACGCACAACAATTTCGCACAGAATTAATTTTACCACTTTATGCGTCAGGCCAATAGCCGCTGCTGCAGCCCCACTCACTTACACACACAGCGTACACTTTTATTTATATGCATATATATTAGGGTGGGCAAAAAAAAAAAAAAACAATATATTTATTTTTATTTTATTACAAACTGTTTTTCGTCTCTCGAATCCTAACAAGTTGGTTAATGTATATCCATACGGCCAATTGGCAGCGATTTAATTGGCGCTTTTCAATGCTTTGATTTGATCGGCTGCCTTTGAGCGCTGTGAGGTGAAGCTGTTGTCAGCAGGTACCCACGTTTAACACACCGGACGTTGTCCGTGTCCACTTCATCCCTACACACACTCTTTTCTGTAAAGGAATGTAAAATTGAGGGCTGAATTTAAGTTTATTTCTTCTGCATTTCGATAGAATCCTTAGTATTGGGTATAAAAAGGAATTTACTTGAGGTAAATAGCTTAGACTGCCTCTTATTATAGACAAGGAGGATTCCGCCTAAGAGATGACAATGCTACCAATTGAGTGATCAAAATTAAACTCTTATGCTTYCTACCATTTCTATATTATATTATATTTGACAAGATGTCTATAATAACTTAATTTATATTACATTAGTCGCATTCGATTCGCCACATCCACTAGCTTTATTTGAACTATTTTATTGAAGATATCGATATGTACATACATATATCTTGACGAAATTTGACACAGGTTATTGTCCAAAGCAACGCTACGAGATCTGAAGAAAATGCCTAGATTGGACTTATATAACATATAGCTGCCATACAAACTGAAGGATTAGAATCCAGTTCTTGCATGGAAACTTCGTCATTCTTGAAAGGTATTTGTATTTATTTCGGATAATATTTATCCGGTATCCTAGGAAAAAAATTATAATTTTTTTTTTTTTTTGTTTGCACCCTAATATAAATGTATATATGTATATGTGTAGGTATTTGCTATTGCCACGAGTTAGCAAAAAAATAAAAGAAATTAAGCGAATTGTGAATTGCAAAATTGCAGCTGCCCTCAAGCTATCTGCCACACGAAATAAATTCCTTTCGCTAAGCGAGCCGTTTGTATGCCACTTGACATACACATACACAGCAACTCATACTTTTGCATGTAGATAATGAATGTGCCATCGATAGCTGATAGCTGACTGCCCGTTTTGTTGTTGTTGCCGTCCGAAACTCGTTCAATTCCTACTCGAGCGAAGATATACGAGCGCTTAACGTACATCAAGCGGCGCGGTGCAGCGAAAAAATAGATAAAAGATATCGAATAAGACGAGCTACGGAACATGTGGAACAAAAGCAAATAAAGTGAGAAAAATATATAAATTTTTATAGCAAAAAGCAAAGAAGTTGCCTAACCGGTTTCGGAGTTAGTGCCACTGTGGCGACTACTGGCATAGCTACTTGCTGTTGCCACTATTTCAATTGTGGCCAACACCAGCTCATTGCCTTGGTGCTGCTTTGTGCGCTGCCTGTGTCGCCGCCACGAACTGGTAGTCGCTTGGCAGTGTTTTTTCCAGGCACATTTGACGTTGCAGGAGTCCATATGCGACCACATAGTTCATAAAAAACACACACACATACAAAGGCACATTTGCTTGCATATATATTTGTGTGCATTGGCAATGGGAAGCCAAGAAGTGCCGCTATATCACTGCCACTGCAGTCAACTCCACGCCACTCGCTGAGCTCGTATTGCTTTTAGTGTTGTTGCTGTTGCATTTGGCGTTTTTTTCTTGTCGCAGCTCGCGCTGATGGACAAGTGGCAAGCCCGTGTTGCAATTGCACAGGTGACTTTGCATTCTGCATGGCTCTGCTTCTTTTTTTTTTTTTGCGCCGTGCTGCTACCACAACTTGTACTTGTAGTTTTACCTTGTTCCTTTGCGCAGTTTTTTTCCTTTTCGCTTTTCGTTTTTCGCACTCAGCCTTCGTCAGTTTTTGTTCGATTTTCTAGCGCTTTTTAATCTGCATGCATTTCCATATCATTTTCACGGTGCGTTTTGCTGCCTCACCACCTGTTTTTGCGCGCATTCTTTGCTTTTGCCTGTGCATGTGTGTGTGCGTATTGTTGTGTGCGTTGTCTCACTTTAAGCCAGAATGCGGCTGAATCCGCGTTAAGTTTAGCTTATCCGCTGAATTGTTGTACGTTTGCCTCTAGCAGCAGTGTGCCGTGTTATTCTTAAAGGTCTTACATGCCCTTCTACCCCTCTTCTCTTGGCCTAACACATGCACACAGCCACTCTCTGCTACATATTTGATGCGAGCACTTGTAATGGCAACTTTTATGGCCGCGAGCAGATTTTTCCGCATTTTTATGCAACAAATTTCTTGCTTGAACTTTCAAGATAAGTTTTAACAACGCTCCTCTGCTCGCTTCTTTTTTATTCTCAGCCTTTTGCTGTGTAAAGAGTAAATCGAAGTCGCTTTTGGATTATAATGAGTTCTGTTTGAGACCTTCTGCTTAACTTAGTACTTGTTATCTGGTGCAATACGGGTTCATATTGTTATTAAGCGAAAGTATTAAAAATTTTATTGGAATATAAAGAAATTGGATGATTGAAGATAATAGAAAACCG
Source organism: Bactrocera latifrons (assembly GCF_001853355.1). Classification (NCBI taxonomy): domain Eukaryota; kingdom Metazoa; phylum Arthropoda; class Insecta; order Diptera; family Tephritidae; genus Bactrocera; species Bactrocera latifrons. The sequence goes on along the minus strand of NW_017537001.1, from coordinate 130,426 downwards.
TAATAATAATAACACCGAAGCCAACATTATGAGAAAGAATACTTTTCTAAAACATCTGAAGCTATTTTTCATTAAAAACATGAAAAAACATTAACCGGCAGCTCCGAAGCGACAACATCCATCACATGTTCATTTTTTATAGCATGAAAGACATAAAAAGATCTTAATATTGTTTTTGTTTGATTAGTCCGGCATTTAGATTCATATATGCTATAGCAGTTAACCTTAGATAATAGAATTATAGAATAACCTATAAAAAATGATGGTATCCAATCAAATTAAAAAGTTTTCCAAAGCATTTGATTCCGTTCGCACAATTGGCATGACAACTCTACGATATAGTGATCCTATATCGGCGATTCGGACAAATGAGCAGCTTCCTAGAGAGGAACGGACATATGCAAAATTTCAGACAGATATCTCAAGAACTGAAAGACTAGTTTAGACGAACAGAGAGACGGACATAGCTAAATGGATTCAGCTCGTCACGGTGATCTTTTTTATTAATAGTTATGACCTGTTCAAAGTATAGGGTTCAGTGTATCACTATATGCGAATTATAAATTTAAATCCGAATAGTTTTGAAATACAGATGGAAATTGGAACTTTATAAATTAGGACATTAAATAGTTCAAAGTTAGGATGAAATTTGTAGTATTATCGGATATATATGTGGTATAAAAAGTTTTGTTTCTGATTTTAATTTCAAAGCTTCATGACGAAAGATGTGTAATGTGGCGATATTCAAACGGGCAACGCAAATTAAAAACTTGTTCAACCAAGCCAACCAATGAATATCATGTTCAATATTGAGTTATAAAGCTTGAAGAGAGACTGGTTTATTGCTAAAGACTTGAATTGTGAATGATTCCACAAAAAGTAGTATAATGGTGTTAAATTAGAACTTCTTGGAGGCCATTAAATGTCACAATTTCTTAAAATAATCGAATCTCCAAACTTTTGTGGCAATAATTCGGCTGTGTGGCACGTGGCTTCGTCTTGTTGGAACCAGATATTACGAAAGTCAACTTATTTCAATTGCCGCTATAAAAAGTTGATTATCAACGATATATACGATGGGGATGGAGGAGGCAGTTGAGAGTAACGCTGTCACCTACTTCATTTTGAAAGAAGCACGGACCGATGATTCCACTAAACCAAAAACTACACCAAACTGTCAATTTAGGTGAATGTAATGAGTGTTCATGAAATATTTTTGGGTTTTCTTGGCGCCAGAATCGACGGTTTTGTTTATTTACCGCACCACTCAGAAGAAAGTGAGCCTCATCATTATGATTTTCTTAAAAAATCGTTAGTGTTTTCACGTTGTTCCAAGGCAAAATTAGCAAAATCACGACGTTTAAAATGGTCAAATGGCTCTAGTTCCTGAGTGTGCGCAATTTTATACGGGTGCAGATTGTGGTTTGAGACAGTTTTCATTCTTGAGAACATCTTGGAATCGACAAACTGCGGTCTTCTGCAACATTTGCCTGAAGAGCATCAATATTTTCATTACTTCGACCGATTCTTTCTCTTAAAAATTATACAATAACTAGTGAATAATTCGGTAGTACCTATATCCAAAAATTAACGTTTTCAATTTTCAAATTGTGGATACCTTTTATTGGGAAAATGTTGTAGTTATAGAAAAAACATTGGTTTGTATAGCTGACATTTTTTCAATAATTGTTCCCAATATCTCGAGGTGGCTATTACATCTGACATCTTTGATGGCAACTTTTCAATCTTCAACGTTGTAAATTATATTTTCATCATTCTCCAAACTGAAAAAGTAATGTATGTTAACTCTTCGTTTGTTTCCTTTACAGTAAACATTAGCAGATCCCGGTCGACCACAGCTTTTCTCACATAGAGCCCCCACTATATTATCCAGAATTTTATTTTGAAAAGTTTAAATTATTTTTAAATTTTAATATGCACTACCCCAGATTTGAATGCTCTACGTCCAGAGCGTCCTAACTATTGCCTTATTCTTTATACCGGGGTGGGATCTTGGCCGAAGCAGCCAGTATGGTTGCACCAATTTAATATTAGCTGAATTCTACCAGCAAATAATAAGGCATTGATAATTTTTCCTTTAATTTGAATAATAGGCCTAGATGTCAGACTTTGTCAACTTCTTGTCGGATATCAAGAAACACAGCTGATCAGTATTTATTATTTTCGAAAGCATCAAATATAAAGTGTTCTGTCCTATTACATTGCTCCATTGTGCCTTGCAATTTTTGACGCTAAAGTGATGATTCAAAATAAGCTGTTTGTCTTCCAACACCGCCAAAAACCTACATAAAAATATTCCTTCAAAAGCCTTAGTGACAATTACCAGACGACTAATTGGTCGATAAGAATTAACCAGATGTTCAGATTTTCCGGGTTTAAGAATTAAAATAACCTCAGCACATTTATTTTCTGACTATGTATATAGTATTCTACATCTAAACTTTTCATTTCCAAACGCGTCAATATAAAAAACTTAAGAAATAATAAACAAATATTCGGTTTTTTTCGGAAGATCTCAAAGGTAGCTGTGTTCGATTTCGCACTACTCTGTTCTTCTCAGTTTGAGCTCTGAACTTCCTCCAATTTTGCTTGCTTTTCCATTTCTGTTTAAATATGGTAATTAAATTGATTTCTGCCAGTTGTTTAAAAACTGAAGTCAACTACAATTACTTAATTAATGACAAGAACTGGACACATTACACATCTGCTTATTGACTGTCATTAACGTGAGCATAGTATGAGGCTGACAGCAAAGCACAATTTTATATAATTTCCTGATTTCCCTGTGACATTCACTTCGAATACAAAGTTCAATGATTTATGATGAATTTTTTGTGAAAAGTCTGAGGAATTTAAGTAATCAAGCGCGGAGAAAAGTTTTTGCTTTTATTTTGATCATTGCTTCGTCGTTGAACTTGGCTAAAAGCGTTTAAAATAGTTGATAAAAAAGTGTAAAAGTATATATTTATTTTCATATATAAATGTGTAAATATTTGTGTGTAAGCTTCGGTTGAACTGTGCAAAAGTCAATGCTCGCGCTGCCGGCGAATGCTCAATTTCTCATACATACAAACATTGTTGCTTTTACTAATTTGTTTTTAGTGCTTTTTCCGAGTTGCTTATTTAAATGCTGGTCATTTAGTTAAAATAGCTCATTCGTTTAGTTCATTTACATTTCTATGTGACATTTTATGTCTCAATTGAGGAAGATTTATGCCTAAATAATCGACTCTGAATAAATGACTTTATAATAGAGTAATAAAAGCAAGAAAAATACTATTTAATAAAATGGGTCTAATGCGGATTTTTCTCTCTTTAATTTCAGCAAAATATTTTGTGAACGCCTGTGTCTTAATTTATTTATTAACAACTGTGGCAACAAATAACGAGTCTTAAATAGTGGTGGTTGGTGATAGTGTGTTGTATAGCAAAACTTTCATTTGTGGATTAACTTGGATTTGGTATTTTGGAATTTTTGCTCATCGTGCGAAATATTGATAATATTGTGACTGCATGCTGAGGATATTTCAATGATATGTGGTAAGTGGTTTGTTTTAAATTTTATTAAAAACATACATATATACACTGTGTGTCAGATATTTCGAAAATATCGGTCAATACGATTCTTGGTTCTGACTTCTGCATGTTAAATTTCAGTTCCTTCTATAACAAAAATAAAGATTTTTTAGATTCAAGGCTGCTTAATAAGCTAAAATACAAAATCATCAAAAAAAATCGCAGTTTTGTTTCTTTTTGCTTAAGACTCATTTCCTCATATTAAATATATGTGCTATTAAATTTTAAGCTTTCGCTGTCAGATATAACCAATACATAGGTTAGTCGAAAAAGTATTTTCTTATTTTGTCAGTGGAGGTCCTTGCAGTCATATAGCTCCACTGTTACCAATTACATTGTGTCATACCAAATAATTTTGGAAAGATGAGATTTTAATTCATGCATTCATTTAACAAAAAAAAATAAATAAATAAATTCGGGGAAGTCGAATAAAGTTACAGCTATTCTATAATAAGTGAAAAAATGGAGAATCCTATTTTATAATTTCAGAGTGGAGTACTATATATAATTTCAATTCAATTTACAAGCACTTTCTATCAGATTTGAATCCAAATGTGTGTCTCAGTCTCTCAATCAATTTCTCACTAATCGAACTCACTTGCATACATTTTGAAGATTCATACTTGGATTTAGTATTGGACCCCAATAACTTGAAGGTACTAAATTTTCATTGTCTCTGTTTCTCAGCTGCGAAAATTCTTCATTCGAAGAATTGAAACTTCGCACCGAAATTGTTTTGATTTCATTCTTGTCGAGCGATTTCATTCTTGTCCATTCTTCATCTCGCTAGAAACACTAACTCCAGTAGTCCATGTTCAAAGTGCCAACATTTGTAATATGCTTAGCAATCGATGTTTGGGAGTAATCACTATAGCAACAGAGGTTAATCACCTTTAATTATTCTCCGCCGAAGGTAGATTGCGTCTTCATTCTTCATAATGTACCCAATTTCTTGCCGATTATTTGCTGCCACTGGCAGCTGCTCAGCCTTGAATAGTAACGAGAGTGCAAAATCAATATGTTTGCCTACAACAATTCTACAACAACTTCCCTTATAAGCATAACTGTTATGGCACACTTTGTGTGCAGGCTGCCCACAACTTCGCATGACTTTGTAGAATATGTGCGGCTATTTTCCCAACAAATACTGACCATATGTTTGTTTAGCACCCTCCGAAGGCATACTACAATCCCCAAGGCGGGATCAGGCTGGTGATGCTCATCGCACTTGCTGTGTAAATAAATATTTAATTCTCCAAGAAAAATACAATAATTTAGAAAGAAAGTATTGTACATATATATTTAGTATACACAAGTGGATATACTATTCTATATGAGTCATGTTTTACGTAATGTTTGCCGAAGACAATGTCCTCTTCGAGATTTGCATATGAAAGGAACCGCAAGGCATACTATATACTGCTGTCTAGTTGTATCTCAAGCATGTGCGGATGTATTGTGACTATTCCATTTACCGGTACGTCATTGTTTCCCGCTTCCTGCTCACCCTCTTCAAGCGACTCATTTAAGTATTTGCTGTTTTAGCTATGTGATAAAAAAATACCTATAATCGAAGTAACCAGTTTTCGATTTCTATTTTCCAAAGATACATCTTTATTTGATTTCTTCATTTATTTACATAAACATTTTTAGTCGGAAAGCAACCTTCTTAGTTTATAAGAATTTAATACTTAATCGATAAAAGTGATATCAGCATTATCGGAACTTTCAACGAATTAGCTAATTAGATGAACAAAATTAATTTTTTTGTTATCTAGGGAGAAGTTAGACACGAGCGATAGAAACAAGGTTGGATCGTCGTGACGATATAAGCCATAGAATGAGTGGAGGCAACATGTGTATTTAGAAACAAAAAGAAATCCAGGTAGCGTATAACGTTCAATTTCGTTTTTGTAATTCTTGGTCACTTCTATCTAGACCGAAAAAATAACGGTAAAACTTGCCAATCTCTATCTCTGTTACTCTTGAAGTTAGATTAATTCTAAAAACTAAGCTGAGTCTTACCTAATTGACTTATACTTGTTAAATCTTTTCAGAAAATACTAAGGATTTTATGAGTATTCAGTTTATAGAACTCAACAGAGTTGCCAGATATTCATAATCGTAAATCTGAACTTATAAAATGTAGTTTTAACGTATTTAAAAAGATATTTCGGAAGGTATTCGTGAACGGCTTTTATTTTAGAAATTCGAACAAAGTTGCCATCCGCAGAATAATTACATCTATTAAATGAATACAAAATTTGTGCCAAAAAAATTTTACCTTAAGCTTATTGGAAGCTGTCAAAAAATTTTAAACATCAATATATTTGCGAATTTCAAAAATATTATTTGTTAACATTCTTTCGAATGGAGTTGCCGTTTATTCAATTAAATAAGCTGTATGCGAAGTATCTTCAGTTTGTACAAATTTATACACAGTACTCCCACCTATTCAAAAAAAAAAAAAAAAAAAAAAAAAAAAAAAAAAAAAAAAAAAAAAAAAAAAAAAAAAAAAAAAAAAAAAAAAAAAAAAAAAAAAAACACTTAATAAATTATAATTTAACATTTTGTTCTACATAGTAAAAGTGAGCATTACGGAGACTAATATAAGTATTTGAAATTCTTACACATTTTGTTATAGAGTTGCCACTTTTAAAAAAAATTCCAGTTATTAAAATATTTAATAAATGTGTATCAAACGAAACGTTGTTCAAAATTAATGCTTTTCTAAAATTTTCTTTTTAAACAGTGCTGCCACCTATTAAAATTGTTCAACAAAACAATTATTGCACAAAGTATTTTTCTGGTAAAAGTAATTCTTCCGAAGAGTAAAAAAGGTATTTTAACTTTGTATACATTTTATTAAAGAGTTGCCAGATTAAAAAAAAACGTTCATTAAATTATTATCAAACATGTATCAAATGATACAGTTTTGAAAACGAATACTTTTCTTTAAAAAAAAATTTACATTGCTGCCACCTGTTAAAATAGCACAATTTATCAAAGAATTTCACAAGGTGTTTTTCTGGTAAAAGTAACCTTTCCGAAAAGTAAAATAATTGTTTTAGATTTGTACAAATTTTTAACAGAGTTGCCATATTTTTTTAAATTTAAGTTTAATAAAATGTTATAAAATAAGTATCAAACGAAACGCTTTCAAGGGCGAACGATTTTCCTTAATTTTTTTTTGTTTTGGTCTATGATTTTTGAAATCGCTTCTTATATCGATATTGTTATCGATCTGCAAGTGAATGTACCCTATAGGTAAAATTACCAAATTCTCTTCGTAAATAAATGTATTTAGAATTTATAATAATTTATGTATGTAAATTGATAAACAAATTTATTCAATACTTAGTCTCTTTTAAATATGTTAGTGTAGCCATAAATTCAATTTTAGTTAATGTGCTGTGAAGGATATTAGTCACACGCCATAGATTTTTATTGCGCTCTCTGCACGCAGTTTGTAAACTATTGGTTAGTGCTCCAAAGAATATTGGCTAAACAAGGCAAACACCAAGTCAAGGAAATTCACATTTATAATGCTTTATAGCATTTAGACAGGAAACTATAACGTCACTCTAAACAGCCGTGCATATAAACAGACACACAATGAAAGCGCTAATAGTAAATGCATTACAAATATAAATATATAATGACGACGAAGTTAGCAACGCAGACGAAAAGTGGAATTTTCCTTTGAATTATCCAAAAAGGAAACTTTCACCTTTCGACTAAACAAAATTGAACGCACAGACGTCCAGCCACCCTCGCGGGCATAAATGTAGACAAATAAAGTAGACAGCCCGACAGCCGAAACAGGCGCATTTGGACAAACAAAAATGTGACCACACACACACACACACACACACGATTTGCAGCAGAATTGAAGCACAGCGCACATTGCGGCGAGCGACAGTCACGCAAGAGCAAACAAGGAAACGGAAACCGCCATATAAACAACATGGCAGCAACGAGGCAGATGCGAATCAGGATATGCTGGGAAAAATGGCATGCGAATGCAATGATAACAACAAGAATCAATAGCAACGTATGTAACCATGTGTGGGTGTGCGCGTGTGGCTGTATCTGCGTGGTCGGTGAAAGCGTCCAAAGTGAAGTGGAGTCATCATTGGGAAATTGAGAGGGTTGAAATTCGACAAATATGCGCAAATAAAGCGACACGCAGCCCAGCATACAAACATGTACATACAGATGGATGTGCTCGCTTACATGTGACAAATAAATATTCGCCGCCCGCAGTTCCATAGCTCTCCACACAGCTGGTTTCTGAATGCTTTTGCCGATTTTTTGTTGTTGTTTTTTCTTGTTTCTGTTATATATTCCTCTATGCTGCAGCACTTTAATGCACTTGCTGTCGTTATTATTTTTGTTAACGCTGGCAAAGCTTTTACTTTCGCAGCTCCAACAATATTTCTTTGACATTCACCGTCGTCAGCGGGGTTGCTTGCACTCATACCCGGGTAAAAAATATTCCCAGCCGAAATTTGAGCAACCATGTGAAGCATTCAGTTTCGTGGATAATTTTTCAGTTGTTTTTTCATTTTTTTCTTTTTTTTCACAGTGAGTGCATTCATATTGGTCACCAAGCACTCGATATTGAAACGAAAATATCGATTTTCTAAATTAATATTCAGCGCGTGTTGAAGCTTTGTTTGAATTGAACTTTGCGCAGATTTTGCTTTTATGAGTGGAAAAAGGAAATTTTGGATGCATTTTTAAAATATTTTTTGTTTTTTGTAAATTTTTGAGTTGCGTAAAGAACTTACTTTAAGAACTAAAATTGCTCGAAATTTGGTATCAAAAATATTTTTTTGCCACCCCGGAACCTATGATAATTAAGAAAACCTTCCTTGAATAATAAGATGACATATTCTTTAATTTTATATGACTTCTTCGTACTGGTCCAATATCATTTATCTCAACAAATTGTCTTACTTAATATCTATATATAGTTTCATCAAATATACGAGGTTTGCTTTTCTTTAAGCCTTCGATTTTCCTTACTATAACTTCTACACAGTGTATTGGGTAGTCAAAAAAGTCTTTTCGTATTTCTAATCAAACTCCAATTTATATCTTTTATATTTCTAATGAACTTTTATGAACCAAATATGTACCATTTTGGTCGACCACTTTTTCCTTACGGACATTCTTCCATCAGTGTAAAACTTTTCCGGTTTCTCACACAGGCTTCTCTTGAAGCCAACTTTACTCCAATAAGGGAGTTGTGCATTGAACGAAACAAATTGGTAGTCCGATGGTACAAGGCCAGGGCTATATGGTGGATCCCAGGCAAGCTCTCCCAGGTTTTGCCGAGTCATCAAATTTGTGTGATCCAACGTTGTCCTGATGGAAGACGACGCCCGACGTTTTTTCGATTGCTTGCTTCAATCTCATCAGTGGTTGACAGTAAAATGTAGAGTCAATCGTTCGATTAAGCTGGAGCAGCTCATAGTGGATGATTCCTTTCCAATTCCACCAAACACTCAGGATAACCTTGTGAGGCGTCAATCCTGGCTTGCAACCTTTTGTAGAGCTTCACCACGCTTGGACTATGATCTTTTTCGCACATTATTGTCGTAATTCATTCACTTTTCGTCTCCTGCTACCATTCGCTTCAGAAATGGTTCGATTTCGTTTCGTTTCAGCAAAGAATCGCGGGAGTTAATTCGGCCCATTAAATTTTTCAAATAAATCATGTGGTACCCAAACCTCGAGCTGCGTTTTGCAGCCAGCCGTTTGATGATGTCATGGCTGCTTATACTTCTTCTTCTTCTTAATTGGCGTAGACACCGCTTATGCGATTATAGCCGAGTTAACAACAGCGCGCCATTCGTTTCTTATACTATATGACAAAAATTTCAAAATATAGCGGATTTCTTCATTATTTTCACTCATTTTTGAACACCTGTAACTTTTTATCTACTTCTCCGAATTTAGTTTAAATGAAGCTTAAAATATCACCTTTTCAACACTGTATGGCATGACACAATGTGGTTGGTAGTATTGGAGATATACGACTTCAACAACATCTATTGACAAAATACGAAAATACTTTTTCGACTACCCAATATTTCTGAGTCTGGGAACTGCTAAAATTTATTTGCAGTTGGCCGCCGTTAAGTTCATATTATGATACACATATTATGTACATAACATGAGAGTTAGTATGACCCTATGCTTCTGCCATATATTAGGATGCATAAAATTTGTATGTACCATATTTGTATAGAGTTTTAATACTTTACACATACTCACCCACGAATTTTAATTTACATACATATGTACATAATTCGGACACACATACATGCACGTTATACATATGTGTATACAAGTATCCACGACGTTTCAAAACAAAGGCATACACCTACAGGTATGCAGAGATCGTAAATTTACTACTTGAAAAAGCCTCCAAGCATGAGTGGCACCCAAATTGCCTGAATGCTGCCCTCACACGAGAATGTCAGCGAAAATTGCCATCAAATGAAAATTCCTGAGGCACGCAAAACACTGAAATCCGCAACAACGGTGGCTGCGAAATTATGCTGGCGTTTAACGCAAATGGCGTCTGTCATTTGGAGCTATAACCACATGAAACGCTAGTAGATTTGTTCCCCGCAGTAAAACGAAGTTAGGCAACACAAGACAAACAATGTAAAAGGTCAATGAACTTGTGTACAAGAATCGGTGTTTTTTTTTTACTCGAAGTAGACCTCTGATACACTTGTATTATTCATATAAACATTAAAAAAATTCTTCCGATGCCGGCTCATTAAGGTAGATCTGAATCGTTTACTATATGTTCCTGATTTCTTCTTCTTTCATATCAGTAACACCGCTAACGCGGTTATCGCCGAGTTTATAACAGCGCACCAGTTGTTCTTACTCTTCGCTGTGTGCCGCCAATTGTGGTCAGGTCCTTCTCCACTTGTTATTTCCAAAGGAATGGACGTCTTCCTCTTCCTCTGCTTCTCCCGGCGGGTACTGTGCCGAATACCTTCTTGTTCATCGAGAGAGAACTTAGCCACTCAATTGCCTACTCAGTCCGAAGTAACACCTGTCGGAAAGAGCTATTCTGATTAGATTTCGATGCTGACGTGGTTGTTAATGCTGATTCCAAGATAGACGAAGTAATCTACAACTTCGAAGTTGTGAACGTCAACAGTGACGTTGGTGCCTAGTCGCGAGTACGAAGACTGTTTGCTTGATGACAGAAGATGTTTCGTCATGCCCTCATTCACAAATTTGCTTCACTTCTTTGCCCAACCTGAAAAAAACAGAACTAACGGCGTGGTTTTTACGGCCGATATAATATATATCGACATCGTCAGCGTACGCCAGCAGCTGTACACTCTGTAGAAGATGGTACCTTCTCTATTTAGTTCTGCAACTCGAACTATTTTTTCCACCAACAGATTGAAAAATTCGCTCATAGATAGTCGCCTTGTTTTGCGCGGGTACCAAATTTGGACTTTGCGGCATAAAGGCAGCTTCTTTTGCTGCTGTTAAAAGAGCTCTGAAATTGACGAAGAGATGGTGTGTGTCGATGCTCATTTCATGGGTCTTTTCCAAGGTTTGACGCATGGTGAATATCTGGTCAATTGTAGGTTTTCCAGGTCTAAAGCCACACTCAGTTTGTTGACGGTGGACTTTAAGCTTTCCCACAATACGCTCGATTGAACCTTATATACGATGTTGAGGCGGCTTATTTCATGGTAGTTGGCGCAGATTGTGATGTCTCAGTTTTTGTAGATTGGACGGAGCACAGCTAAATTCCAATCCATTTACTTCATTCTACCCACAAAACTTGTACCAACTAAAAGGAAATATTGAATTGGATCAAACGATGTTAAATGGGAACTTTGAGACCGGTTAAGCTCCTTTAATGTCTTATGCTTTAACATTACACATAATATATTTAAGTAGTCGAATTTCCAGATTTTCGTTTGAATAAAACCACATTACGCGGGGTTTCTTAGCACAAGCCTTCAGTTGGTACAACTTCTTTGCATTTTTCAATGTTTCCACTCATTTCGGAAGTAGTTAGCATACAACTAGTTCCTTAATGAGAATATCCTTATATTTGCAAAGCATGTTTTCACAACTATAAATATATTTTGTGTGCGTGTGAGGCAATTATAGCGCCAGCAAAATAAATACGAAACCCGTAGAAAACCGCCACCGTCACATTTCTCACAAAAATACACACTAAATACATTGAACACACACAAATACAACCGGTGCATATAAAGTGTGTACATATGTTAGCGCGTAGTAAAAAGGGCTCATCGTAACAAGCGCACCGGCAGCAGCGCCGTGCGACGAACACCTGAATGACTCATGATTGAGACGTAGTCTAGAAAAACGGTGGTGGATTTTCCTCATTCACAAACACACACACAGGCGCACACACTCGCAATTGCAGTAGCGACGCGCGTGTGACGGCCGCTGGCTGCAAAGTTGAGAGTTTATTATAAAATGTATAACCTTCAGCCAGTTGTTGGAGTTTCGGTGAGCGTGTTGGAGTGGCTGCCGGCTGGGAGTTGCTGAGTTGGCAGCTATCAAGTGTGCCAAAGGGGATTAAAGTAAGCGCACACTGTGCGTTTGTGTTGCAAAGTGTCGTCGTTGTTGTTGTTTCACAACCACCCCTATTTGGGGCGCCTGCCGTGCGACGTCGCAAAAGTGCAGCGACGAAAACGTGTTCGAATACAATAACAACAGTACCGCAGCAAAGCATAATCCATGAATTTTACATTAACAACAACAGAGCATGCGCATACAAATAAACAAACGCATAAATATATGTGTGTGAGTATGAATACATATGCCAACTTGTTTGTGTGTGCCGGTGACGTTGCAAAGGACATGTGCCGGTGGAAAAGTATGCGGCCGTGGAAGAAGCACCAGCAGCAGCAGCGGCGGCCTGCATAAAGTAAACACGCTGACTCGGGCTCGGCTAGAAAAACCACCCCGATTGGAGCGTCACGCTGCCGGCGCTGTGCACTTCACTTCCACCCTGTCTGGAGCGGCCGCCCGGCGCACGCTGTTTCTAATTTCCCCCGTTTCGTTGCAGTGTCAATAAGCAAATAAGTGTTTGCCTTGAATTTGCTGAAGAGCTCGCCCAACAACATGCTTATTTCGCCTTGCCAGCAGCATTGGCAGCGACAACACGATGAAACTAACACACCAACATACACAAATATGTATGTGGCAGCGTGTTTATGCGAGGCGCTCTATTAAATCACTGCCACATGACATTGTAGAGTTGCCAACATTATATTAAAATTTTATTTGCATTTTCCCTATTGTACTTTTGACCTATGATTTGGGCTCTGTACACACATAAAACTTAAATACATGTGCATATACATATACATGTGTGTGTGCATGTATTTAATTGTGTGTCTGTTTATGGCTTCATAATAATGTTAACACAATACATTGTCTGCGCATTTGAAATTGTGGTGCGGTTTTTGCATTGCCCCTCACCCTCGCCGTATTTCTAGGCTGTTAGGCGGCATATGCCTGTTTGTGATATGTATCCTTGGTAGTTGCCGCCTTTACAATACATTTTCGTTATCCGTGTGTCGCTCCCGACCAGCTGGAGCCTGATTTACATACATATATGCCCTGGGATATGCTTTCGCATAAAATATTTATTTTAATAGCTTTGGTGAAATACTACTAACCAATATTGTGACCGACAATGTTGCAGCTAGTTAACAGTTATTTGGTATGCATTAATTCTGCTAAATATATAAGATATTTTAATAAAAAAGTCAAACCAATTTCAGATATTTGTCTATCGCACGATTTTTCAGTCCTCGAAACACTTTTCATAACACATCTACATCGAATTTCGTTTCTTCTCTTCGATGTAGTGAAAACGTGTTCCGCGGAGCGAAAATTTCAACTTGGGGAAAAATAAAAATCACATGGAGCCATATCTGGTAAATACGATGGTTAATCGATGTTATCATCGCGTTTTTTTTTTTTTCTTTAAATCCGATCACAATMGTGTCTTGATGCGAAAAAAATTCTGCTTTATCGGGACGACTCGAACAAGAATGCGTAACATACCAAAAATACCCATCAAAATCATTCGCACCGACTCGCGAAAGATGTTGAGCTCTCTTGCCAACTTTCTAACACTTGTCTGAGGATTTGCAAGCACCATAACCTTCACTTTTTCTAGAACGAGGCATATCTTCAACGATCTTTCGAACGTCTTTGAAAGTTTTTACAACTCGCAGAGTTGTGTTTTTGATAAAACTGAATATAACTCCATATAGAGACATCAAATTACTTATTGAACTTGAGTCAAATGCAATTGATTTTTTTCATGGATATTTCTCAAAGAGCTAAACAGTGATTGTTTCAAGCGATCCTAGACGAACTCAATGTTATTTGTTGTTCGAGATTTATCTTATCTTGGTTCAGTGATGATCTATTTTATCCACTGATGGGCGAATCACCGGTTGGCTGTTTACCATAATAAAACATGGCGAAACTTCCAGTTTAAGTTAAAACTCTCTTGACCTCTTTTATATTGCTTAGGATTCTTGCACATTTTTTTCCAAAATTTTGAACTTTTACTTAAGAAAACCATGTATAAGTAATATTCAAAGTGTTTTCCAAGAGAAGCTGTACAATTTTCCCGTTCACCTGGTTATTCGTGGATTCCAAGACAAATGATATGCGCCAACTTAGTGGCCAAGAATGAATCAAGCGAGTTTTTTATAACCGATCCTATGTGGAGAGTATTTCAGTGAGCGAATTCTTCATCGACAGGAGCAAATAGTAGTTACAAGATGTAAGATCTGGGCTGATCCAAAACTTACCAGCAGCTTTTTTCAAATAGTTTTTAACCGGTCGTACAACAGGAGGCTTATTTTTGAAGTATTCAAGTAGCATTTCCGACACGAAAAATCGTTTTCAAAAGTCTCAGGGACTATTAGCATCTCTTGACAAAACCGAATATATGCAGTTATAGACGCAATAATATTTGAAAAAAAATCGGAAAAAATCAGGAAGTAACAATGCCATATGCGAAGGCGCATTATCAAAGGTGCAACGAATTACCTCACAAAAAGGATTCATAACACTCAAAAATTGTTCCCTGTTTACAGTTTGGGCGGTCGGAAGGAATTCGAAGTGCACTACAACTCGATAATCGAGGAAATCTGCAAATACAACTTTAATTCTTGACCTGCTTTGACTTGTTTTTTTTTTTGGCTTCGGCAAATAATCTTATGTTTTTGTATTGTAAGCATAGATTTAAAACTTATCGCCAGTAATAATACATTTCTTGATATCCTCGTAGTCGGAAAGCATTATTTCAGACACGTTAATGCGACGAATTTTTTTTTGATTTTTCAACCAGTTCTACTTTCACTTTTCTGAAGTCCATATGATCTTTCAAAATGGTTTTCACTCATCCTTCCGTTATTCCAACGACACCATGACTTTCCATTTTTTGCCTACAGTATTATTTATATATCGCAGCCTACATATTTCAGCTATCCTTTTTTGACTTCGCGGTTGTGCTAGTGGAAACATCTCCATAACAACTTAATGAATGAAACTTCCAATTATAATAACACCAATAAACATTAGTGAGTATAAGTATAATATAACTTCGACAACTCCTGAAACATTTCTGGCTGCCCTCAATGAAAATTCTTTGCTAATTCTGGACTTTAGACCCACTTACTCTCAACATTTTCGCCAATTAACAAGCAATCAATTGTGCACGCATTTATTGCCGCTTCGCTTTGCACACGGCTCCCCAATTGGCCATCAAATCTTATTTTGAATTCGAAAATAATAAATACCAAAAGCAGCGTAATAATTTCCAACTGCTTATTTGTGCAATCGGGCAGACAGCTACGCTTTTGAGTAGCTGCAAATCTGCATGCTCGCCGCACCACCCAAAAGGCAAGGCTGCAAACAACCCTAAATATTTCCTGCGCTCGTCCATTAATCAAATCTCGAACCTGTCTGTGAGTTCGAGCTAAAATGTGCACCATAATTTTTGGTGGATTGCGGGCGTTGAATGTGCCATATATTTCACGAAATATAGCAAGGAGATGTGTTGAGGCGCAGATGAGGGAGGTGTGGGGACTGGGTGGTAAGGCTGAGTTGGCAATCATAGAAAGCAAATGAAGCTGGCTGTGGTAATGCAAAAGTTGTTGGTGTGTGTGTGCTTATGTTTATGTGTATGTATATTTGGGTTTACTTTTTGGCACAACAGTGTTGCCAAGTATGATTTTATTGCAATCATATTTATAGAATATATTTATTTTTGAATACAAACGTTTATTTGTCTGTGATGGGAGACATTTAAAAGTGGTTTTGCTAAAAGAGTGTTGCCATATTTAAGCCGTAGTATTGGTCAAGAGCTGGTCATGAGTCATCAAACAAAATTTTATGAACAATTGAAAATTCAATAAAAATACCGCAGGACTTTTTTGGCAACCTATTATAAAATCTTTTGAAGCAAATTAAAAATAATAATCCAAAATTTTTATACAGACGCTATTTTACATATTTCAACTCAACTTCACCACACATTTTCCCAACCAATTTTGCTCCCCTTTCTAGCAGCTGACATGCACACATCTATGTATGTATGTATATATGTATATGTGTATAATTTGCAATGAGTTGACTGCACTTGTAGAATTAAGGGAAACAAATTACAATGTCGGCGAAAATTGAGGGTGAAAATTGGTAATTGAAGTGGTGCCACCCAAGAATGTGGAGGGAGTTGAAATAAAGATGAAAGCAAACTGTTGAAAATTATATAAATGTAAAGCAATTTGTCAGCATTTGTAGAAGGAATAAGATAACACCCGTCAGTGTTACCAAGGAACTGACTGGAATATCAAGTGTGCTAAATACATACATACAATATATAAATGTATTTCTATATAACGCTATATACATTTATGTAGTTTAGTACTTGAAAGGATTAATAGAATTGTTTGCGATACCACTTAGTCTCAAATGACAACTGCAGGGAGCTGGGTGCAACGCCATAGAGCACTTTAACTAGGAAATTAAAACATAATGCCATAATGAGATTATAGTCAACTACAAAATTATATGTATATCCGTAAAGAACTCTTACAAATGTGAAAGCGCAAGTGTCGTGGGATTTTTAGTCAGTATTCAACCCTAAATCAAACAATTTTTGCATAAAGCGGCGTTAAAGCATTTAGGGTTTCTACGATCTATGATGTGAGAACAATACGATATCTTTTGCCGTACAAAATTTTTTTCTAAAGGGTGGCAACGCCAAAAAAATTTCAAATTATGTATTTCACTTTAGTTGGTACACAAACAATAGGAATTTTCGTAAGGTACAACTTTTTTAATCTCAAAAGGGTGGCAACGCCAAAAAATGAAGTATTTCTTTTTAGTTAAATACCCAAACAGTAGTCATTTTCGCATTGTATAATTATACTCTCGCAACAAAGTTGCTAAAGAGAGTATTATAGTTTTGTTCACATAATGGTTGTTTGTAAGTCCTAAAACTAAAAGAGTCAGATATAGGGTTCTATATACCAAAGTGATCAGGGTGACGAGTAGAGTTGAAATCCAGATGTCTGTCTGTCCGTCCGTCCGTCTGTCCGTCCGTCCGTGCAAGCTGTAACTTGAGTAAAAATTGAGATATCATGATGAAACTTGGTAC
>NW_017537001.1:95975-111726 GCF_001853355.1 Bactrocera latifrons | reverse complement strand
ATGTTTAACTCAGAGAGTCTAACTCCTCAACGATGAAAGAAGTTTTCAAATCTGTCCGATAGTTGCGGAGCCACTACAAATAAAAATAATAATAATATTAATATTCGGTTAAGCAATTATCATTGAAGTGAGTGCAGTGAATTTCTTTCAAGTTTTCCTTCATTTTTGCGACAGTTTCTGAAGTGTAATTTTCTGTATTCCACAATTATTTTTCAGCCCTAAACCCCAGCAACTATTATTGTAGGCCATTTGCGGCCGACATCACGTGTTTGCGAGTGTCTAGTACCATCAGCTATGTCTCATAAATGTGCGCGTGTGCCGCCGCAAGCTTTTCTTTATCTTCATTAAGCATTCCAAATTTATATATTTATCGTCCTGCCACATCAAAAAGTGGGTCAATTGAAATTATTTTATAACCAAGTTGTTTTTGTGGTCGGTGGGTAATAATAAATGTCAATATAAATGGAAATATTTTCGGCCCAGTTGACTTTTTGCATAATCGAAATACAAATGGTTGTGGCTCATTTACATGATTGTGCATTAGTGGAATAAAATATAAAAATATAATAATAATAATTTAAAGCTTGTTTACTATTTTTTCAATTTTTTTCCTTTTTTTAATAACTATATTTTGTAATATTTTTGTTTCTAATAATTTTGTTAAATTTTTGTTGCTACAAATTTGCTTTTAAACATCGCTTCACTTAGCAATTTGTTAATAAATTCGTTGCATATATTTTAGTCGATTTTTCACTTCCACGTGAAATTGTCATTTATTTTTACTTCCTGCCTTGGCTATCGCAAATTGTATGCTAATGAATGCAATATTTATTTTGTTATTGTATCAAATTACTTAATTCTAATAATGCCTTAATAAAATAAATATTTGAATTTACACGCTCTTTGTTTGGACAAGTAATTTGGATTGCGTATTCTAATTGGATGGTTATATTACAAGCGTGGACAGGTAATATGCATATAATATATACATACATACATACTATATATGCTATAGGAGGTACATTTGTAAATATTGTCACCTAAAATGCAAAATCTAACATCAACATTCATAAGTTTACAGGCGAAGAAAAAACGATAGAAACCTCCTTTTGAAAAAAAATTTAATGTTGGTTATAAAATGGTTATATATTGGTTATCGTGTGAAACAAAACTTGAGTATTGGTTATAAAATGGTTATGTATTGGTTATCATACTCTGATATTGAAACAAAATTTGAGTTCTGGGTTTAAAATGATGATTAACTGGTTATTTTATCTGACAGCATTTTAGGTGACGATATGGATGTAATATAAGCTATTTAGATATTTAGCATCAGTCGTAGCTGCAACTTGGTACATAAAAAAGTGGTGACAATTTTTTTTCGATACAATTTTTACACATTTCAATACCGGTGGAAAAGAAATTCTAGCTTAAAACTAACTCCCACCGCAACCACCATAACCTCACTGACTCTACTTATCCAGCCGAACAGTGAAGGACTATAATTGCCGCCCGCACATACCTTTCGTTAGTCGGTGAAAGTTATTGACATGTCATGAATGATTTAATTGATAGTTATCCGCAAGCCCACACACACATGCAAAAGTATATTTTATAAAATAGGCTAAGTCATACTCAGCGCTAAATCTGATTAGAACGCAGAGAGGCAAATTACTTCGTGTTGCAAAATAGAGGGGAACAGGGTGAGAATAAGCGGTTTCCTCTTACGTTACATAAATTGTATACAATCGCATACATATATACATACATATTGAAATATATGCATATATGTATATATCTCTGCTTTATTTATGTGCATGTATGTATGTATGGGAAATTTTATTATCAATTTGATAAATGACTCGCAAGTAGAAAAATTGCTTTGTCACATTTGTTTGAATTAATTAAATGTCCTTTAATGATGATAAATGCTTTCGAATATATTCCAATATATGTGTCCATGTCAGCTTTACATGCCAACAGAGACACTGGCAGTGAGAGACAAAGTACTTTTATTGCTTCCGTCAAAAACAGTTATTTGTGCATATACCTATACTTATACATGCATACATATAGAATACATAATAAATTATGAAGAATAAAAATTTTTTTAAAATTAAATTCGTAAGCTTGTGTAACGTAGACAAGGAGGCTTTGCATAATTTTAGAGAATGACTAAGGTGCTTTGCAAAGTCACTACCGTTAAGTTGTTTGAAATTGATTGTGGTTTACTTTGTGCTTTAAAGAGATAAATACAATTTTTTTTTTGGCAAAATTGTTTTTTTTTTTATTCAACAACACTGCAAGGATGATACGAAATTGTCCCCAGTTTTAGCAATCATCTCATCTATCTACGAATATTTCTTCCCAGCAAGTACTCTTTTGAGATCTGAGAACAGACAATAGTCGCTGGCGGTCAGGTTCATCGCATGCAGTCCATATGGCTGACTGTCGATTGAACTTCGGAGTGAAATGATGCAATCATGGTTCAAACATTGTCACATATTGAAGCAGTAATTCTACATAGTTAAACACGCTTGAAACATCCACTCGTCGTTGTTTTAAAAAATTCAAAAGTGAGCTCGCGCGGCATCTACTTTCCACAAAGCTTTCTCAAAGCCATACATGTCTTCGTCGGTAACAAGCTCTTTTGGCCAGTGTCTGGAAACTCTTCATCATCAGGCAAAGTGTTTGTTTCAACTGACTTTTCACCCTCTAAAAACAATACTTTGTCAACAAGAAAAATCTCTTTTTATCCATTTTTTCGTAATAACAAAAAATAACAAGTAATCATCTGAAATCTGTCAAAATTATGCACGCATCTTTTGAAGCTTATTTCCTTCTAGGTGGTAAAAACTTCGTGGCAAATTCCATATTCCCTCGGTGTGTAAGAAAAAATATTTTTCGAAAACTTCTCGTATACTATAATTTTTAGAAAGACATTATTTAAGCGAAATTTAATATTACTTTGCCGAAAAGTGGAACACTTTTATATTAATATATTATTTCTTTAATCGATGATCGCTTTTTGTGGAACAAAATATTTTCCATAAGCAAAAACCATTGTTTCATGATAACTCGAAAACAGTATGAGAGAGAAAATATGGCATTAATGCAAAACGTGTAAATAATTTCTACGGCTATGTGTAGATAAGGTGCATATAATATAAGCACTGATTTCAGACCTGAGTTGATAACTTATATCTCGGCGTAATTTTTGGTTTTTCGAGAATTTTACTCAAACACTTTGGTCTAAGAATATTGATTTTGCACCAGTTGAGCAGCAAGTTTGTGCTAACTTTATACTATATTACATGCTAGAAGCACAAAATACTAGAAATGTATATACATATATGATCATTTTAAGTAAATTTTTGAGGTTAGAGATTTTAAAAATACGGATTTTGGTATAATCTTTAATATATGTAGGAAATACTGCAGAAATCTCTTCCACTTTTTTGAAAAAAACTCTAACACATGGGTATTCTCTATACAGTAGCTTCTCACGCAATTACGCAGCACAAGCACATGCGTACACACTTGAAGAATTATTCAACAAATTTACTTAAGTGTCATAAAAAATTATTGCATCATGAACAAATAATGAGGATGTCAATTATAAAAGCAATATTTACTTAACTACATTCAATCATTAGTATTTTCTGCATCTTTAGACCGCTAACCCACTTACAGTAATCACTTACTTGCACACACACATAAGCAGAGATGTGCACTCACACTTGGAAAGTTCAAAGTTGGATTTGCATGGCATGATTGCAACGCATTCTTTTCCAAAGCTCGTAAAATGTAATTAAAACTATTTACGCCACTGCTCTGAGTGAATTAGACAAGCGCAGCGCAGAAATAATATAAATAAGCAGGAGTTGAAGCATATGTGGGTATGTATGTGTGTGTGTTGCGGCTAAGGAGGTCATTATGGTTTACCACAATTATGACCGCTTCAGTTGTATTATTTACTCACTCGAAGTTATATACTTATATACATATGTGCTCAAGCCAAATATATTCATTTTTTCTGCTCCTAAATTTACTAAATACAATACATACACATAGAACATTCACACACACATAGAACCTGAGATAGGTATATACTCATTTATGTACATGGTAATTTGCCTTTAGAGAGTTCATAACTCTGCTGCTGTTGCATCTTGAATTGTGTCGACACTCAATCGAGTTTGGAAGTCGACATGCCGTCTTAATATGCATTTAATTGCTGCTGACACTTTAATGAACAGCGCAGAATTGACTGTCTGACACTTAATTTAATTTAGACAAGGCAACTTGTGGATCGCCACAAAGTGTGTTTAAGTGTTGAAGCGTCTTTTGTATGCCGCATCATTGACAATTTGTTGCCTGTGCGACACTTATGCTAATATACATTTTAAATTTAAAGCTTAGATATTTGCATTCATAGCTAAGTACGCATTTGTGGTAGAAGTAAAACTATAAAATATATGTTATGCATATTAGACATAATATTTGTATAAAAGCATAACTTAGCAGGTTGATTTTTACGGAAGAAATGAACTACGAATATAACAGTACTTATTGTTTTTTTTTCATCTTTTGTTTGTCAAATTATAAACTTTCTTTAGAAATATTAAGTGTTTTCTTAGTCCTTAGAGTTATATCCACTGAGCAGTCATAAAACAAGTTTTTCTTAATTTTATTTAAACACATTTTATTTAAAATATAAAAAATAATGCATATTTACAGAATTTAAAGTACTTTAATGGTCGGTGACTTATATATTAGTCGATTTCCAGAAAGATCTCAAAAAAATATGTCTAGCGGTAAGGAAGATTTTTTTTTTTAATGGTAGGACTACTCAAATTTTGATTTTTGTCAAATGGCGAATTTCAAAAAAAAATACTTTTTTTCTAATTGACACTTCATGACACTTCATTCATTTAGAGTCGCCGTGTCACAGTATCTTTTTACAATGGAAAAAATGGAATATCGTGCAGTAATAAAATTGTATAATGATTGTTCATCTCCACTTAGAACAGTCGATAAATGGGTTGCTGAATTTAAACGTAGTCGTACAAGCTTTGAAAACGATCCACGTGAAGGACGTCCAAAAGGCGCATCAACATCAGAAGTCATAGCCAAATAGAGGATATGGGTTTGTAAGATCGTCGATTGACTGAGAGAGATTTAGTAGAGGCTCTACACGTCTCATTAGGTAGTGTGAGCCATATTTTAAGTGAAATTTTGGATTTTGGAAAGCTGTGTTCATAATGGGTTCTGAATATTATTACAACTCTTTGGCCAGGGACATACAGTTGTTTCCAGAATTCAAAAAATGTATGCGTGGCAAGCGTTTTTCATCAAAAAAAAAAAAATAGGTCATAACTGCTGTTGAAGCGTATTTTGCAGATCTTCCGGATTCTCATTTCAGGGGTGGCATCCAAAAATTGAAGGATCGTGGGAGCAAGTGTATTAATGTTCAGTTACATTATACTGAATAATAAAGTGTATTTTGAATCATAAAATTGTGTTTTTTTATCAAACGACAAAACTTATTGAACAGCCTGGTACCTTACTAAAAGTTAGTAGTCTAATGAAGCTTAGACATTCCTATCTGGGCTAGCATGCTATGGCAACCCAACACGTGACGGCTGCTAACCAACGCTTGCTTGCTTGCTCCGAATGCACGAAGACATAACAACACCTGCTGGTTCCCATCTTGATGTAATTTGAGTAAGGGTGCGTGTTCGTGCAAGCTCATCGGCTTTACAATTTTCGACTGCGGTGCTCAAGTATGCTATCTGCCAATGCTCATTCGCTATCTTTCGAAGACATTAAAAAAAATTAACTTCAGAGAAATATTCTAACCAAAGCTATTTGCCGGATTCATTTAAAAACTCCAGARAATATATTCAATTATATGAAAATTCCATATATACATACTTATGCATAAGACATAACCATATTTTTTGAGATTCTCTAGTGGACGAAATGTGTTCACAAAATTACGGAAAGTTTTGTTTAAAAAAAAAAAACAAAAAAATTTTGGGTTAGCTTTTAGCTCTTTCATCGATGCGCGACGACTCTTTAAGGCTCTCTTCATTTCGAAAAAATGGAGCTATAGCTAATCGGAACTATGTTCTCAAATATAGCGACTGGATCATCGTTGCAGTATTGGTTTTGACCAAGAATTCACGAATCGTTTCTTTTCATAAACGAAAATCGCCCAGCTCTTAAAAACACATCTAACCCAGCAATGTAAACAATGAAGAAAACTGAAAATCTTATCGTACTCCAGGGTCACCTAACATATTTTAATATTATATAAAAAAAATGTACAATTGGACTTTCTAAATTTGCGGAATTTAAAGTTGAGCTATTTTCTGAATAGGCCTCGCACTACTTCAAACTGAAACCACCTTCGAAAGCCGTCCGCCCAGTCGTACACTTGCTTTAAGCCACAGAGCTTTTAGTTCTCAAATCATACACAGGGAAATAGCAATCACTGTCTAATCTGATGAAAGATTAAGAATTGAAAAAAGTTTCTGTCGACAAGTGCAAATTCGACAAGTAAGCAGCAATATTAAGTAAATGTAATATATTTGTTTTTTACACTTTGAACTAATTCAGTCGAGATGTCTTTCCATTTTAATACAGTTCTGTATCATTCATTATCCGTTTTATAAATTTTCTTATTTTTTAGTAATATCTTCACAAAAGGTCCTTATGTATCAGTTTAAATACCAGTATTGTCAGAGTGTGAAAATTACTACCATATGACCTAACCTTCAGTTGACCTAGATACAAAAATGATTCATACATTGGTCTGAAGTAGCTGACAAAATAATGAAATTTTGCGTATAAACCATTTGCAAACTTATGCTGTTTTTGTCACTAATTTTCCTGAAAATAATTTATGTTTGAGCGACAAAATACCAAAGTGATAATTTCACGATAAGAATAATACAAAATGGCTCCATCACTTCACAATACAGAAACAAGTATGTCATGTGTATACGCACTTATTACGTCTGTAGCGTCATCTATATATTAAAGTTGGTATGTGTATGTGTCGCTACTATTTAGACCCCAAGCAATTTGCGAACTCAACCAGTTTATGATTATGTCACGTTTCGACCATAAAGTGATGCAATTAAATCCAGAGGGCGAGTGCCGAAATCAACCCAAAAAAAAGTGTCACATGCAAAGTACGAGGAGGGGCGCAAGKGGTGGCGAAAAACGCGGTCAGAATTAAACAAATATCAAACATTTCTGCTCGTGTTTATTGTTTGCATATTGTCGAAGTGCACTGGCACGCGCAGCGGGCGGACGGGCGAGAGTGAATGAGATTGAGAATGTGAATGAAAATGACAAAATTCCAAAAACCACTGCAAATACACAGAGAAATAAAATTATTCACTTGAAACGTGATACATTTCGAAAACGAGCCGAGCGAATTAAATAGGAGCTCATCGCATGCAAATACATGAGCACAGAAACACAGTCAGTCAAAACTACTTTTTCAGCCTCGAAAGCACTTCAAAATGGCTGGCAGTGATGCTGTGTGTTTCAATGCGTGCATGTGTGTGTGAATATATATACACGTGTGTGTGTGGGCTTGTGTGCAGCTGGAAATATTTTGGATGAGCTTTGTTTCGTCCGACTGGCGAGAGCCGCTTGTCGAACAGTTAATTTGATTTCTTATTTTTGATGATCCTTTTGCTGTTGTTGTTACTGCTTTTGTTGTTGTTGTTGCTCTTATTGTTATTGTTGTTGTTATTGATTTTTCTGTTGTGTTTGCTATTGTTTTTGCTATTGTTTTTGTTGGTGTTGCTGTTATTGCTTGTCTTGTTGTTGTTGTTGTTGCTTTTGCTCTTGTTGACGCCAACAGCCGGCCGACACATTGTGAACATTTAACATTGTCAAATGGCTGTCCGGGGCTGTCGATTGTGGTTGACCCAACGCAAACTTACATATGCTCAAACAAATATTTGCACACACGCTCATACGCAAATTTTTAAATGCATAAGTGTGTGTACATATACTCGTGTGAGGCATAAATATGGGCCGTGCACATAAGTCGAATCTGCAAATATCACTTTGAAAACTTTTTCAAGCTCCTCTATACACATGCATTCATACATATATATGTATGTGTTATTATACATACTTATGTATCTATGTGTGTGTGTCTGATACATACATATACTCACACATTAATACGCTATAAATTTATGCTGATCGCCCCCATGTGTGGCAAGTTTGCAATCAGCTTTGTTTTGTTTGTTTGTTTTGTTGTTGTTTTCTGGGTTTTTTCGCTCTCTTTTGATTGAGTTGTGTCGGATTAGTTTGAAAAATTGTTTGTATTTGTATGCATTTTTCGTTTGAAAAGTTTTTCTGTTTGTTGTTGGCGGTGCAGAATCAATTTCGAGTTTCCGCAGCAGCTGAAAAATGCAATGATATGCGGATTGGAAACTATGCTCAGTTTCATCCTGTCATCCATTCACACATACAATGGCAAAACTAAAGCGTGTATAAAAGAAAAATGTTTTAACAAAATCGCCGTCGTAGCTCGAACAAATTTAAGTTATTAAATGCGAATAGTAGCTCTTTAAAGCGTTCGGTATTTGAGCAAGATCACCGCAAATGATCACTAATGATCAGTATAGTTTTTCAACTCCTTTATCTCTCCTCTACAAAAAATATTGAGTCAACCACTTTTATAAGTTTACTTTTTCATCAGTCGCCTTTTGTTTCAGTTAAGTGTCTTTTAATAAATATAATGGTTCGATCTGATATCTGATTGCATAGTTCTTGCTATATATTGTTTTAGCAAATTAGCAGCTTCTTGGTGAGGAAAAGACGTGTGCAAAATTTATGATCGATATCTCAAAATCTGAGGAACTAGTTTGAATAAATATTTTACTTGAAATACAATTTTATTGTAAGGAAATGATTCTTCTACATAATTGGCGTAGTTACCGCTTACGTGATTATAGTCGTTTCTTCTTTTCGTTACGTGGCGCCAATTAGATATTCCAAGTAAAGTCAGGTCCTTCTCCACTTGGTCCTTCCAACGGAGTGGAGGTCTTCCTCTACTCTGCTTCCCCCGGCGGGTACTGCGTTGAATACTTTCAGAGCTGGAGTGTTTTCGTCCATCCGGACAATATGACCTAGCCAGCGTAGCCGCTGTCTTTTAATTCGCTGAACTATGTCAATGACGTCGTATATCTCGTACAGCTCATCGTTCCATCGAATGCGATATTCGCCGTGGCCAACGCGCAAAGGATCATAAATCTTCCGCAGAACTTTTCTCTCGAAAACTCGCAACGTCGACTCATCCGTTGTTGACATCGTCCAAACCTCTGCACCATATAGCAGGACGGGAATTATGAGTGACTTATAGAGTTTGGTTTTTGTTCGTCTAGAGAGGACTTTGCTTCTCAATTACCTCTCAGTCCGAAGTAGCACCTGTTGGCAAGAGTTATCCTGCGTTGGATTTCTAGGCTGAGATTGTTGGTGGTGTTTACGCTGGTTCCAAGGTAGATGAAATTATCTACAACTTGAATGATTACAAATGAAGTATTCGAAGTATTGGCCATCGCTACTCATAACTTTTTACCAACTTTCTGGCAAAGCTCGAATACCATTTTTAATTGCCTCTGCATAAGTGTCATTCTCCCATATTAGCATATGGGGCAGCGGTGCGGTTGATGGTACTATCGAAAAAGTCCCGTATTAAACCCCTGGATCAAGTGCAACGGGCTTGCTTATTGTGCATTACGGGCGTAATGAAAACCACTTTGGCAAAGGCTCTGGAGGTTATACTTGACATCAGGATAATACACATTCCAGTGTGGTTTTAGTCAATGCTTACGGCCAGTCGGCTTATGATGTTAGGCCATTGGAGCCAAGGTAGGCGTGGCTATGGGCACGGCATCAAACTCGACCTTGTTAATAAACTCGGGTTAAATAAGCAATACCTCCTAATAAAGGAGATCCACGAGGAMATAAATAAATAAATAAAATTACTAATGTTCTTTTAACCGAGTCCTATACTTTCCTAAATATAAACCTAACTGCAAACAAATTCTTCTTTAAACATTTTGGTGCCTAATCATCCAGCATTTCCCACCGTTTCCACTAACTTATGCGACCAGAAGCACTGTGCTGTTTATGGTCGTTTATGGGTTTATAGTTGGGTAACCTGATAAGAGCTTTTCTTGCAAATTATATATTCGTATTGTAATTTCCGATTCTACTCATCTAGGTGTTCTTAGTGGTAGGAAAAGTTGATATGAATTACAGAGCAGTGTCTGTTGTATCACAGTTTTTTGGGCAAAGGCTCCGAGCTCATAAAACACACCGAACCGAATCTTCCGCAGCTCTCACTTCAGCAAAATTTTTGGCTACTATTTTTTCATTTGAAGTTTGCTACTTGTCTTTCTCCGCCATGACGGTGATTTTAAATAAGCAAAAAAGCTACTTGTAACGGGATTAGACAATTTTATGTTCGCTTGCAAGAATAATGCTATGAAAATAATCAGATGAGCGCTCAGTTGCAAGGGAGTAATCTTGAGAACGAGATCGGCGACAGGGTGTTATGAAATGAATTCAAAGCGATAAAATCACTCACAAAAGTAAAATTCCCTCTGGAGATCTTAGCAAAGACTTCAGAGTTATCTGAAGTTTGGAAAAGTAATCGGGTTTTACAGTTTTGACAATGAGAATATTCAATTATTAAAACTTTTTTTTTTAATTTTGCATACAAAAACATAAATGATACATAGAAATATGTATGCATGTATGTATAATTTCCTTCGTCGGTGACTCCTTTGTCTGCCCAACCCTGCAGACACACAGCAATGGGCGCATGCATGCGAATATCCACGAGCAGCTGCTTTAAAATGCACCATTTCGAATGAGTATTATGTACGGATAACTGCAAGAGTAAACTCGAGCTGAATATAACTGTAAAATATCTGCTCTCGCACAGTTGATGCTTACAATTGTAAATGGAAATGAATTGCGTTTGCGAAAAAGGCAAAAAAAAAAAACAAAAAACACAACAAACAGAAAACACACATTTTTTTATTCAATATTCATTTATCTCTATTTTTTTCGGCGTTGCATTGAAATGGCAACTGTTTGCTTTGTAAACAGTGTAAGCACGCGCAGCGTCAGTGCAGAGGTGCGAACAGTGACTGCGCGTATTCAACCCGTTGCCCTCCCCTTTTTAATGCGCCACGGGTGGTCCTCCACACACGCACAGGCACACACACATACACAGCCACATGTACGGACACACATTTTTATTTTCCTTTACATTTGCTTTCGCACCCTGTATTTGTGTGCGCAGCGCTAGTGAGTTATTGACATTTGAAATCGTTTATTTATCGCTGCGATTTGCCAGCGCTTAACGGTAGCTCACTCTATAAGCGGACATGAATAACTGCGCTTTGTTGTGCAGTTTTGTGGGGTTATGTTTGCATATTTTGGCTGTTCGCAGTGCCGTTTGTTCAGCCGGCATGGAAAAAAAGAAAAGTCTGGCAAAAGCGTTGCACCTTTTCAATGCGAAACAATAGTTTTACAGTTACACTGCACACGAATGTGCTCAATCGCACGAGTGCCTACTTATGTTGCGTAAACATAGTATCTCAATGGCAATTGAGGCATTTTGATAGGTTTGCTTATTGCATGCAATGGCGCTAATCCAAAATGCAATGAATATTTTTTGTGTATTTCTAAATTTAAAATTTCGAACTTATTGGGAAGTCATGAATTGGAAGTTTGTAATGTAAAATGATTCTAAGATAGGGTTTTCATACAGACACTTGTCTTACTCATTATGATGGCATACTCTTTTGTTGTTGTTCATTACTTTCACACTAAGATAGTAAATAGCCATTTGAAATCGAGTACAATTGCAACCATGGAGATAACAAAAGCACAGAATGTGTGTTGCTCGAGCGCGAGCGACAGGGTTCTTTTAACTTTGGACCCCTGGTCTGCAGAAACATTTTTAAAGCTTTCGTGTGTGAACGCGCTCTAATGAGAAGATAATAATTCTCGAACAGCTTATTTTTTACTAAGAGTTTTCTTCATCGAGAGAGAACAACGTCTTTTTTTATATCAATGTGTGTTGATAGTATGCTCTTCTGGTATAAATTTACCAAAGAATTTTTTACCTTGATTAGGTTAGCTTCAGTAATAAACTCCTATGTTCGACCTAGATGACTAGTCAACAAAGTGTCTTGTGACCCATAAGAAATGGCTCAGATGTTTAATTTATATCCCTGCCAGCTCGGAGGATATCTGTATGTGAGCTTCCAAGCGTTTACCTTGATCTCGCAAACGCGGAACAATCAAGAAGTATGTGTTACGATACTTCCACCGCATATTCTTTCGTACAGCTTCCGCAGTAGGCG
Organism: Bactrocera latifrons; assembly: GCF_001853355.1. Classification (NCBI taxonomy): domain Eukaryota; kingdom Metazoa; phylum Arthropoda; class Insecta; order Diptera; family Tephritidae; genus Bactrocera; species Bactrocera latifrons. The sequence continues at coordinate 99,304 of NW_017537001.1, read as the reverse complement.
AATAATAAGATTCTCAATCACGAAGCATGTATGCTGATAGGACAATGGTCTGGTAGAACCACCACAATTGAGGAGAAGTTAGTTTTCCTGGGTAGTCCTTTATGTAAAAAGTATGTTGTGACTGCGCTTGGAGCGTCGGTAGTTCAGCGCTGATCCAATTCCCGCGAAGCCCAGCTGTTCAGTAATGAAACACATGAAGAGAGTGGAGCAGAGACCCGTTCGCCTTTAACTGAAAGCGGAACTAGGGTATTCTTCCTTGACAGCTCGTTAGGTTTACAGTTACCTTCGCTTCCTCTGTGTCTTGGCGCCCATTCCAGTCTTAACAAAAATCTACTCGATGCCTTTGATAACGAGGTTAGGCATTCCATAACCAGCCCAGATCCTGTTATCAGGTTGGATAGTCCCTTCTCTGACGGAATCTGCTCTGTGGAGTAGTAATTCACCTTGGAAACACTGCATTAGCAAGAAGGTTTGAAACTTAAATTGATACAGAGTTCCTCACAAGTTAGCCCTCCACCAAGCTTTGATCTATCCGTAAAGAATTTCCTCTCAGATATGTGAGCAGATGAAATATCGCCAGCATTTCTACTCAACTCTTGGATCCAAAATAATCGGCATAAATTCAAAGCGTGCGAAGATTTCCGAATGTTATTTTTGAAGCTCAGATTCTCTTATGACAACTTTCGCTGCGATACACCTAACTAGTCTGGCTAGCTTATGCAAATTATATTGTCTGCGACTAAACTTATTATTTTTTCATACTTTGAAGTTTCTGTTATGTCTCTTTTCCATGTGAGAATGTGAATTAATTTGGATTTACAACTTTTGTCTTTTGCATCATCGTACAGGATGCCTCTCGCTATCTCAGATATGGATATCAACTTTCGCTATCTTCCACACTTTCGTGAATGTTTCAAGATTTGGCTAAGTCTCTGCTGATGATTGAGGAGGGGTCTATATATTAATTACAACTTATTCGTTGTCAAAGTATTTAAGCTAAAGATATTTTTAAGTATTAATTTAATAATAATATAAACTGCTCTACTATCTCCATCAATGGTCTTTAACTAACCAAAAACATACACCAAATATCAAAACTATCCAAAAGTACACAACATTCCTAAGAATGGACAGCCCAACCAGTATATCATTTAGGAGATTAATCTTCAGTGGCACAATTTGCAAGCAATTCATTTCAAAAATAGTAGAAGCTTCCCATTTCGAAGCCACACATTTTCGAATCGCATGTTCTAACCTCACATTTCTGCCCATATAAACAATGTGCAGAGAATTCTACAAATTTACTGTTATTTCAAGTTTCTGCCGAATTTATTTGCATAACTAGAACAAGCAAGAGAAGAAAAGAATTTAAATAAAAACGAATTTATGAGCAACACTGCAGGAAATGGAAATTGGTTTGCGGAAACTCGCATTCACTACCTGTGTCTCATGTTTTCAGCACAACAACAAACATACAGAAATTTAAGAGAATGTATGTGTGTGCTGTATCATATGCCGGTTGATACACGAGTGTATGCTCATTTAGTTTTGGTTGCTTTCTGTTCATTTTTGCGTGCAGGCCAAGTGGATTGTGATGATAAGGCGAACAGCAACATGCAGGCTCATGTATGGCTATATCCTATTTACTTCGGTTTAAATGAGCTGCTTGATATGTAGTATGTGAAGGATGCAACAACATTTTAGATAATCGAAAGGAAAATACTAAAAGAGCACTCATTTGAAAAAGCAAATTATTTTATCCTTTGTATTGTCTCAGCACTTACATAAATTACTTTCGATCAGCAGCAAAGCGATTAGAAGGGTAGGGTATGGGTAATATATATCAGCAGTAAATTTCCTTTGATGTTAAGTTTGGAAGCATGCTAGATACAAGTGGTCAATGTGGAGCCTAAATCTAATGTATGTAATTAATAAGCATATTATTATATAAGCTAAAATTTGTATGTCCTAAACTCGGAAAAAGTAACTTTTGATATTAATTTACTTCAGTGAGACGATCTAATATGATATGCTACTAGAACAGGGTTAAAGACTTTGAAGATGGTAAAAATTAATTAATTAAACAGATGAAAAATTTTAAAAAGTGAAGAGTAAGGTATTTGAAAATCGTCAGGCAAGTGTTCAAAAGAGAGCTTGACGTATTTCACGAGTCCTTTCGAATGATTTTGGTCGATATTTTGGGTAAGAAACGCGTTCCTGGTGGACTCGTCCAAAACGAGTACCCTAAACAGGTCTCTTTCGACATACTTCACATGCGAATTATGATCCTACATTCATGGAGAGCATCATAACTACCAATAAGACATGTGTTTATGAGTCTGAGATGCAAAGAAGTCAACAATCATCGTAATAAAATCAGTTATGAAAAGTGTTTCGATGACTGGAAAAATCGTGAGCATAAGAGTCTTGTCGGGATTACTTTGAAGGCGACAAAATCTAATACAATGCAATTTCTGTCTTCCTTAGTTTTTGGTGATACCTACAACCGTTAGGTGAACAAAACTATTATACTCTGTAGCAACATGTTGCAAGAGCACAAAAATTTAATAAATTCCTAAATAATCCTCGTTCCATAGAAAATAAGCTACTTTTCAAAATGTATCCACTTTTTTTGCATAAAACTGTGGAAAAAAATATCAAGAAAACAGCAAAACATAATAATAAATTGGTTTTTTGCATCAAAAAATTAGAATATTTTGTAAAATTGAAAACACAAAATGATATGCAAATAGTATTCTCCAGTCGATCTGCGAGACCATGCCATGCCATTTTCCCCCCACAAAACTCCCAGTCGAATACTTTCGAACGCGTTGCATAATTTTAAGGCTAATTAACATTTTCACATGCAAAATAGAAGACTTGAAGCAGAAGAAGATAACAGAGCGGCGAGGAAACGCAGCAGCAGCACGAACGCGCACAACGAAGCGGAAACAATAACAAAGACGTTTAATGTAAATACATGTGTATATGTATATGTATGTGTGTGTTCTCTAACATCATCTACACCTTTACAAAGCCGCACGCTCGAGCAGCTGCGGCAAAGAATTTTTTCGGCAGCATGTCTTCACACAGCAAAGAAGCAGGGAGAGCAGGCAGCAAAGCCATGCTGAAGGTGAGGCAAATCTTGGTGTAACGCCCACAAATGTTGCTGCGGCGCTTCTGAGCGTGCAAACGGGAAAAGTAAGCAAACTAAAATTAAATTAAGCAAAAGTGTGGGAAAATGCGTTCAAGCATAAATGAAAACACGATAACAAAAAGTAGGCGGGAGCTGAAAATATTTCAGAAAAAAAAGTAAGGAAGGGCTAAGT
>NW_017537001.1:37579-95440 GCF_001853355.1 Bactrocera latifrons | reverse complement strand
GTGAACAAAACTATAATACTCTCTTTAGAAACTTTGTTGCGAGAGTATAAAAAATATTCTGAAATGGTGGTAACACCGTGAAATCGGTAGTAAATGGGAGCAGAGTTTAACAGCAGCATTTTTAGGTAAAAGTAAGAATACAATACATGTATGTAGAAGTATATGCTTGAGCTGCTTTGCCGCGCAGCACATGCCACTTGGGGCTGGCAGCGCGGAGGCAGAACTTTGTGGCAAAAGTTACATGTAATGCCACTATAAGTAGCAAGTAATAAGCAGAAATTTACATGTCGCTGCTGTATACCTAATTTCGGATAATAATCTACCTCCTGCTAAAGCGCGCACGTATACATATGTATATCTGTGTATGTGTATATGCATCCGTGTCAGGCTCACAGCTCGTGCAAGAAATCTGACGAGATAAACGCTTGCTTCGGTGAAGCGTTGCAGTGAAAAGATGTCATGGCCAGCAGTCAAAACGAATTAGTAGGGAAATTAAGTGAATGGAAGTAATTTGCGGATTTTGGCTTCCGAAGCTTTACTTTCGTTTGCATAAAATGGCAAAAAAAAAAAGACGTAACCACAAATCGATTGATCGGTTCAGAACTAATGATCTTTGTTAACAATTTAAAAATGTAAATTGTAATGGGTTTGGACCCCAGTATCTTTTCTTTCCGCATACATATACTAGTCAAAATATGAAATATATAATTGAAATTCAGAGATAATTATTTTCTCATAATATTAAGACTGTGAGTCAAAAGTGGACTGAATCGGATCGGAACTTTCTTTAGCCCCCCTAAATCTAATATAAAAAGTTTCGAACTTTCGTACCACTTTAAACCGCACATAGTATATCGGTCAATGAGTGAGTTATCTCTATGAAGATGAGAGAACGCTTTTTGCTGATACAGCCGGAATAATATCTTGGATTCCAAACCTCTGGTTGACGTTTTGCACCTTAAGGTATTTTCCTGGCCTTGTGTTCTGCCATGTTAAATAGTACATATATAGTGCTTCTGGTTTTAATTTACATTTCATCTATGAATTAGTCTCATAAGTTTTAACTGATAACTTTTTTTCTATCTTTTCAGTTTACATTACGCGCCTTTAACAAGGGTAAGTGAAATAATCTACTCCAATACTTGTATAGAAAATATTTACTTCAGCAAATTGTTTAAAAATCTTGGTAATCTTAGAAATATTCATGATTTTTCATATTATAAAACATTTATTGTAAAACGTCCAGCGGCTTCTAGAATATAACAATTTACACTAAAGTGGTAGGTGGAACACCAGATGAAAGTGGTTTTCTCGATTTCTAACATATCATCTTATCACCAAAGATTGATATGTCTATATTCTTATAAATCTGAATCAACCGTTGCTACTATGTAATAGAAGAATTCATAAAGTATTGCCGAACTAAAATTTGACTCAAACTGATTACACGTATTTTAATATAAATCTCTTTAAAATAGACTCATTTTGATCCAATATAAGCATGACAGCGCTTAATCGAATTTTCCATATATATTATATACTTCTTCCAAGTCTATTCGGGGATGGTCTTCAATGCCTACAGCGAATTTTCGGAGCGCCATTCGCAAGATTGGTGGACAGCTTCGATGTCATATAGATAAATACTCGTCTCATTACCAGTATTGCTATAAACACTCAAACCTACAGAATGGGGCTGCCAGATCGAGAAGACTCCGAAACATATCAAGAATGGGGTAGTCAAATGGAGAAGACTGCAAAACATATCAAGATCAAGGCACCTGGAAAAAATTTAGCATCTTGTGGCACTTGCTCCGCAAAGCCTTTACAACGTTAAGAGCATATGGGGCTCGTTAGAAATGACGGCACTCCATCAGGTAACAGTTTAGACAACAAGACTAACCACCTAACCCATATATTGGGTAGTCGAAAAAGTCTTTTCGTTTTTTTAAAAGAGATGTCGTTGCAGTCGTATATCTCCCGTGCTACCAATCACATTGTGTTACACCACTTGGAAAGGTGACATTTTAAGCTTCATTTAACCAAAGAAATTAAATTCAGGAAAAATTACATTTGTTCGAAAATGAATGAAAATAATGAAGAAATTCGCTTTCTTTTGAAATGTTTGTATAAAAAAAGGAAGAATGCCACGAAAGCTATCAATGAAATATATTGATATGATGTCCTCTGTTCTAGTTAGTGCACTTTCTGTGAGGCCCAATATTTAAAGTTACAACATTATTAAGTCGCTCACATTGAATAAAAGTAAATTTTTCTAATGAAACGGAGATGACGTTCGACAGCAGCAAAAATTTGAAAGCCACTTCGTTACTTAAGGATCTGGTATAGCATAAAATGCTGTACCACAAACCGACATACTTTTTAATTCAGAAAGTTTCAAATTATGTCAAAGAGAGTTTATTGCGGAGCACATTCTTTGGTAGTAAAGAATTTTCACTAAAATTTCGTCCAATATCCCTATCTAAGTAATATATTTCATTGCTACTTTTAATGGATTACACAGCTCAAGCTTGTAGCATTAGAATTGAAAGGTTAGTACTAAAATAAGGAACCCGAGAAAAAAAAAAGGGATTACATTTACAAATGCATCCAAAGAGTCTTCTAAAATAACAAATTTAAATACCTCTGCCTAATTTATGGTGCAGTCTGTTAATGCATAAAAACTAACTGTATGCTGCAAGCATAAAAATACATATTTACGAGACACACACACACACACACATGGAAACCGGTGCTCATTAGTAATGAAGCAAAAATTTCGCCGACGGCTACTCAAACTGATGCTGCGCCATTCTCCCGCCGGCTGTTGCTGTCGATGGTTGCTTGCAATTGTGCAGAACAAAAGCAAGGACGCAAAAGAACGCAATGCCAGCGGGATTGGCAGTGACTTTGTAGCGTGAGGAAAGAGGAGAGAAGAGAATTAAAAGTTAATTACCATTTCATTGCGGCTTGGTCAAAAGAAGTTTAGCATGTTGCACGTGTTCTACCATCATTAACATTATTTAGCGTGCAACAGCAACAACAAGTGTATAGTGTGAAGGCAACAGCTAATGAAAAAGTTAGCAAGTCGGAAAAGAGTTTTACGAAGTCAAGCAACACGCTACACGCCGGTGCTTATATAATACAACATATATAATTGTGAGCGAGTAATACTCGTGAACACGCCATACGCAAAATGCCGATGGGAAGTTTGACTTCAGTTTACGAACGCAAAGAATTTACCTTGAGGCAATTGCAAGCGAAGCAGCTTACTTAGATGCTACACGCAATGCTACAAAATTAATGGCGTCAAAAATAACTTAAGTATTAATAAATAATAGTCATGAAAAATGCAAAACAACAACAACAAAAATACAAGTTAACTTCGGCTGCACCGAAGCTGTAATGCCCTTCAACAATAAAAAGTTTCCATACAAGCACTTTAATTTGAGCGATCGGTTTGTATGACAGCTATATGCTATAGTGGTCCAATCTGAAAAGTTTCTTCGGAGAATAGAGTGATGTCGGGAATAAAAATATATGCTAAATTTCGTGAATATATTTCGTCAAATAAAAAAGCTTTCCATACAGAGACTTGAGTTTGATAGATCAGTTGGCAGCTTTATGCTAAAGTGAGCCGATCTGAACAATTTCTTCGGTAGTTCTACAGCTGCCTTGAACAATAATTTATTCCAAACTTCATAAAGATATCTTGTCAAATACCAAAGTTATTCATACAATAACATTTCATCCGTTTGTATGGCAGTTATATACATAGCATATCGGTCGAATATCGACGGCTCCAACAAATGAACATACACTTATGGAGTAAAGGATGTTTGCACTGTTTGAGATCGATATCTCGAAAATTGAGGGACTAGTTTATGTATATACAGACAGACCGATGTACATGGTTAAATTAACTTAACTCGTTAATCACCGAATCTGTAGACTTGCTGAGTTAAAGAGAGGTTCCTAAGTAACCTTGAATTGTTTAATGAAGCTCACATTGCTTTAGATTGTAAATCAAAACTTTCCAACGGAGTGGAGGATTACATTTCCTCTCGGAGCCAAGTCGCGAGTGCAACTAATGTTTGTTTGATGACAGGACATATTTCATCTTACCCTCGTTCACCACTGGACCCATTCCCTTATCCTGCCTGGAGAAAGCAGAATTAATGGCACGGATGTTGTGATGTTGTGATATCATCGGCGTCCGCCAACAGCTGTACACTCTTATAGAAGATTTTACCTGCTCGATTAAGTTTTGTAGCTCGAATTATTTTGCCGAGCAGTAGATTGAAGAAGTCGCACAATAGAAAGTCGTCTTGTCCGAAATCTCTTTTGGTATCGAACAACTTGGAGATGTTCGTCCCGCACTGACGAAACAATTGCGTCAATGTCAGCTTACATAGCTGTATTAGTTTTGTAAAGATGGTTGCTTTTCGTGCTGTCAAAAGCAGCATTGAAATTGACGAAGATGTGGCTATTTTCATAGATCAATTATCGATTTTTCGGGCCTAAAGCCACACTGATAAGGTCCAAACAGTTTGTTGACGGTTGGCTTCAGTCTGGCACGCACTCGATAGAGCCTTATATGCGATGTTGGGGAGGCTTACCCCACGGTAATTGGCACAGATTGTAGGGTCTCTCTTTTTGTGGATTGGACAGAGCACACTTAAATTATAATCGCCGGCATGCTTTCGTCCGACCATATTCTATAATGAATAGTTTAAGTCACTGTAACTTTACCAAGAACTGCTCTCACCTCAATATTAAAAGTGTCAGAGAATCCTATCCGTTCCAACTTTGTCATACCTCTCTAAAATAGTTTTAATATTGTGAGATTCAAGTTTCAAATATATTCAAAACTGCTGACGTTGAATAATAAAAGTTGACTGATTAAAGTTTTTAAATTTTTTTTACTGGAAACTTGTATTCGAACCACCTATTACCAAATACATTTCTTATGCCTTCGCTTCTTGCTACAAAGGCAAACCTGTAGTTCATTATCGTGGCATAAAACAAAACTGGCCATCGTTGACAAACTCACATCATACATACATCAATACAACCATAGTTACTCGCATATAACAACATAATAAACAGCGAACTCGCAGCGGTTAAAACGTGTCTTCAGCCGCTCATGTTCAAGCTGTCAATTCGAATGCGGCACAGCGGCACTCACTTTGCGTTCGACAGCGGACGCCTCACTGCTTGGGTCACTGACCACAGACACGCTGGGCGCTGGGCACTGCGCGCCAACCGCTGGCATTATTGGCCGACCAGCCTGCCGGACTCGTCGTAGTGGCTGCGCTATTTGGCTTGACAGCAAAGTGTGTGAATGTACTTCAATCACACACACACTCTCTCATGTTCACAACGTCGCACGCACCGCATGTTCATGGCGCTGACGCTGCTCCCGGTTGTGCTGGTCTAAATGTGTACGCGTGTGTGTAGAATACGCCCCAGACAAGTTGGTAGATGAACCGACTGGCAGTCAACAGTTGGCCAAACATGCGAAACAGCGGGGGGAGGCTTCGTGTCATCTTCACTCTGTTGTTGCTCATTTCCACTGATGGCTTTTTTAGCTGTTTTCTGTTTTGTGCTGTCCGCCTCGCATTCAATCAAATTACTGCTCTTTATTGTTTTGCCTGTTTTGTTCTGTCGTTTCGTGTTGTTTTGCTCATAATCTTCTTGATTCCTTATTAATGGCAATGTAATCATAATCATAATTATATTTTGTTTCCATTTTATTTGCCTTTTGATCCGGTTTTATTTATGACCGGCTGAGCGAGTGGAGTGTTTTTTAAGATTATTATTTCGTTTTTTATGTCCACTGCCGACATATGGCAATTTGATGCTAGTGACACTAGAAATACTTGGAATTTTAATTAAAATAATTTTCTGTTGAATTTTGTCAGCTAAAAACGATTCAAATATTTTCTGCAATGTCTCTAAAAAACAAAAAAATAAATATGCCAGAGATTTCCGTTAAAAAATAAATTAAAATTTAGTTCATGGTTCAACTGTTAGCCATTTAATGAGACTTGACTCCTTAATCTAATTGGTTAAAAATAAACCAACTTTTTTCTCTAAAAATCTCTCTAAAATTCATCACAAGATTTGTGTTTGTACGAAGACAGCTCGGATACGTGCAATCTATCTTGAAATCAGACCGTAGTTACCGGTTCTCTTGACACGTATATCAAAATACAAACCAAAACAGCACCACGTCATGAGTTTAACTATCTTAAACACTTGCTTAACAACCATGGTGTGTGCCTATCATCTTTTCACGGGACTTTTTCAAGATTTGGTTCATGCTGAGTATCTGGTGAAACGTTAGTCTAATCCAGACTAATAGCCCAAGAAAAAAGAAGCAAGCATTCTATTGGAACTAGTCTGAGGTAAAGATCTATGAAATAAAACCTCTTTGGTAGGTTTAGTTAACAAATAGATAAAATATTAAAATCAATACCTCAAAAGCTCAAAGCTCTCATTCTTTTGCCATCACAATCCAATGCATATCTTAAGATTTATGTTTGGGTTATTGGTTATTTCTTTGCATTAACATTACACCAGATCTAAGTATTTTGCTTTGCAGTTAAATATGTCTTCAGAAATATCTTCAATTCTTGGATAAGTCTCTGAAATTTTTGAAAGAAATTCATTTAAGTAAATCCAATCCAACGATACTTTTTCCCCTAAATTTTTTCGAAACACTGTCTGCACATGTGATACTGAACACAATTCCATACAGGATTGGCGACATCTTACAAGTGTTCGTTGGTGTCTTGAAGGAATTTTGATTTTGTGATCGTTGAACCCAGTATGTCTTTTTCGCGTTCCTACAATCTAGCTAAATGGACAAGGTCGGAGCTATAAGACAAGCAAGGTGAAATTTCTCAGCCGCTGTTGTCCAATTCAATTTCCTTACATCAATTTGATGAATCGTTGTCGGTTGTATTCGCCATTATTGATTTCGTCTGGTGTTAAAAGCTCATGATGTTGTTGTAACGAGTAAGTTGTCACCGACGTCATCCAACGGTAGGTCCGGGAACTGTTTCGACGAGATTGGATCGAAGGGAGAAAAGTGTCAGAACAGTAAGATTAGCAGGGCCTTATTGCAATTATGCTCCTTACACAGCAAATGGAATCCTGTCGTAGTCCGGAGTGCAGTTTTCTGATAAGTTTCGCTGCATCGAGACGATCCGATTAGTGCGCCATAGTTAAGGACCGGCCAGCCGATTGCCTTGGAAGCTGCCAAAAAGTTTTATTGTCCTTTTCCCATGTGCTGTCGGGTAGCGACTTGAGAAGCTTTTTTGCGGCTCTGTACTTTGGCGATATTCGCAGTCGTATGGGGAGTGTTTATGTTAGAAAGACATAATACAGTGCGCCTTTCTTATCACTCCAAGCGCAGAGTATTAAATTGGCGATATGGATATGCGAGTTTTCCGTTGATTTGTGGATTTGACTGGGTGGCCAGGATTTGTATATAGTTTTTTGCATTTAGGGTTGCTGTATTGGATTCATATTTCATCCCCAGTCAAAATGCTATCCAAAAAACACTTCCTTTTGTAGCATTGAATAATTTTTTCTGACATGCCAACCAATTTCCTTGTTTTTGAATGTATCCAGCTGCTTTCAAACGTTTCGAGATGACCGCTTCTGTGACTCTCAAAGAATCTGGGAACTCTTTTTTCAAAGAATAATGCATCTAGTTCTCATCTTTCACACTTTTCTGGTCGCCCAAAGTTCGGATATTTTGTTTTTGTTTTTTGTTTTATAAATTTCGGTCGATAACTAAATTTCATGAAAACACAATAAGCATGAAATATTTGGGTGAAAAAATTATTCTTTGTTTTCGCTTCAAGTGAATGACTTTATTAAGACTTTCTATCGGTGAATAACGAAAAGTAGTTGACACTGATACTAAATGTGGTTCCATAAAAAAAGATTTTTTTCGTTGAATCATTGGGATGATTGATTACGGTCGTGTGCGACGTAAGAGCTGTTTAAAGTTCTGGAGTTCATTTGCGGCATAAGAGACACATAAACATTTCAGAGGTGAATTAAAAGGTTCGGAATACACCATTTGTCGAAAAAATGCAAGCAGTTCACTCAATCCACTTTTACTAAACACATCCAAACATACACATAGATATATAAGTATAAATTTTAACTATACACAAAAATTCAAACATATTTACAGTTATCAGCGATTAAGCGTCGCAAAACTCGTTAGGTGACAACGGCATATGGCATGTGGCAAGCTGATTGAGCCTAGGTGGCAAGTGGCAATTTTTTGCTAGCTGAATGCAAAGCATAATTGCAGGCATGTACCACATACCAGATATGAAAGAAAAAAATAAAAACACCAAAAAAATGATAAATTCAAACTGCAACGAAACATAAAAACTCACTGCGAGAATGCGAATAAATGAAAAAGTGGCCAATAATAGCAAAGCGCAATCCCATAAATGTCCGTGTGTGCCGGCATGTGTGCGGAAACTTGTTAAAATGGCGCCACACGACACATACACACATACACACACACATATGCAGCAGCAGCAGCACCAACACATGCACAGCACTGGTTTAGTGTCGCCACAAACGTTGCTTTTCGGCGTTGCCGTTTTTGTTTAATTCGCACTTCGCCAGTGTGGACAGAGAAAATGCATAAATACATAGCATGTGTGAGAGAGACAGAAAGAAATTGGAAGCTGGAGAGGGCGCTGTTAAATGCATGTAAATCCGCTACTTTGGCTTTGGCTGCAGCTTTGTGGCAAGCTTGCGTTATGCGCAGTTTGGTTTTTCCTTTTTTTTTCATTTTGTTTTTGGTTTTCTGGTTTGCTAGCTACGTTATTTGAATAGCTGTAAGTTGGTAACGGGAAATTGTGTTTTATTTATTATTTGCGGAGCTTTTGCAGCAGTCGTCAAAGCCGCTTGCGAAATGACTCGGCAAAGCAAATAAATTATGGGCGGCATTCAAAAGGTGGACAACGAAATAAATGAAACTAAAAATGAGAGAGATAAATACATATAAATAAAATACAAAATGCATGAAATAAATAAAAAAGTAAATAACAGAAAATAAACATAAACTGAAAAGCAATAGAATTTACCACAACAATTTGTTGTTTGAAATGTTTTAACCGACCAAACGACCGACTGAAGGAAAGAGGCGCAAGGCGTGCGGGCGCATGTGACGTTCGTTGTGCAGCAACAAAGCTGTTTAATTAGTCAAAAAGCCGCAGCATAAATTCATGGCAAAACCACCAAATGCATTCAACAAGTTTACTAAATAGCCAACCAGCAAATAGTCGGCCAACAACCACAGCGACCAAGCGGTGATCCCAATGAGCGGAGTTCAAATTCGAAAGTGAATGAGTGTATGGAGTGTAGTTGGCAAGCAGCATGCGATATATTTATACATATATTTTTAAATGACAGTTATATTTTCACATTTATTTAAGTACATATGTACTTATATATATCTGAAACCTTTTAGCCAATATTCTCTTCATTACAATGCCTTCTTATAGACTATTCGTCTACCAAGTGCATAGATATATATACAAGTATATGTATATATATAATGTATATATATAATATATACATATATATATATATTATACTAGCAAATTGTATGAAATATAATCATTCGTTTCTATCTAACACCTTAACAAGCTCTCCTGCTGTTTTTCTTTTATTTATTTATTTATTTTTTTCTTTGTTTGCTCTCAACTCCCTGGTGTGGCCACCAATTGCGTGCCTATTTAACAATTTTCGACTTGATTAATTCATCAAGGTGTTGATTTTAATGATTTGTTGTGAAGCAGCTATAGCGCAAGAGTACTTATGTAATTATAAGTAAAGTTACTTGATTAATTGAAAGTGATTAGTGTTGGTTGCCTTCTAGTAGAACTCACTTTGTGCATTTTCGAAAATAAAGTGAGTTTATTAATTAGCATTAAATCTCTTATTGTGCTCTCGCTATTGTTGTTTTAATCAAATTTAAGTTTCTTGGATTTGAGCTGCGGCTTTTCTTAAGCTCGTTACTGAAGCATTCTTCAACTGTATATAATAGAATTTGAAAAACAACGAAGAAGACGTTGATAAAGTTGTAAATACTGCTCAAGAATTTGCTGGCGATGAAAGCAATAGAGTCAGATTAAAAATACTCAGGTTTGTAACTGAGATCTCTTTACTTTTTTTCTAGATTCTATGCGAACCACTGATACTCGAAGAGTAATGCGCTTATTATAGTTAGCTCAAGAAGAGTTTACATTAAACTTTAATTTTTCATAATAAGAAGGTCTCAAAGCTTCTTTTTTACGCTAATGAAGGATTTGACTTTTTCGATTTTAAATCTGTATGTTAGTATCCTGCTAGTTAAGTGCTCTAACTCACACAGATCATTGTGAAGCAAGTGCTATTTCAGGCGTCCGATTTGAGCTTGTTGGGTTATTTTAAACGACCGATCTAATTGGATCCTACATGGGATCCTACTTGGGCATCCTAGAGCGCCATTTCATTGTAATACCTAAATAATCCTTAAAACCGACAAAGCGCTCTGAACGTGATACAAATTGGTTAAGATGGCTGATATTTATTCTGGTTATTGCGCCCAATTCCATGTGGATATGACTACGGAGATGTTTCAACGTCTGTTTTGCAAAAGCTGAACAATGGAGGAGAAAGTGCCTGGATGCTAAATAGTTCAAAAGACCTCCTATGGTAAGCTCTGGGCCAGAAAGATCTCATAAATTATGGTTATAGAACAGTGCTTGTGATTCCGTATGACCATACACCCAGGCAAGTCTGATAAGAAACTTCTTGACTAACTTTGAGCGTATAAGAAGCGTGCTTCAAATTAGTATTGCCGCCCTGCTGTCGGAGTGAATGGTCGACTCTCTGCCAGAGTATAAAACAATGTTTGAAGGAAAGTGCCTTACAGAGAACTCCACTACTACCTTGCCTCTCAGTTTCGACTCATCCATGAAAAGGCTTACCACGCTTCTTCCCATATATGTATCTCTCTTTGCAATATGATCAGTGAAGTAGTAGTGGTAAAAAATAGTATTCTCTGTGAGGCTATAATCTAAATTTAACTCAATCAAGATGACACTTTGCTATGGGACAAATACCGTCAATATCAACTGAAGTGTGATCACGATGTTCTCAAATATCTCTATATTATTGTACATAAGAGTTTTTACCAAATACAAACCTGAAAGTAACAATTGACTTCTTTCACGCCGAAGCAAATATAGAAGAGATTGTCAACATAGGAAATACTTCCAAGCATATAGTCTGCTACTTATCTACTACTATCGTTCCCAAGGTGTAAGTTAAAACGGTTGAATGGGAATAATAAATCATCGTATATTTTCTAGAAATGTGCTGAAAAATTATCTTCATCCTTCAGCAAAGCTCGCACACTTAAACTCAAGCTAAAATGTTATGGAGTCTTAAAAATGTCAAATAAATTGGTTATCAGCTATACAACTTTCCTAATTTCTTCTCTGTCAAGAATTGGTTACAATTTCAGGCTTACTCGATAACTAAAGAAGCAGTTGACGTCATCTATTTATATTTTTTAGAAGCTGGCTAGCGTTGATATAGTATTTTTCTTATGGCAACCTCATTATTAGATATTGTTCTTTACAGGAATTATACATAGCCACTTCCAAAGGAAACTTTTGGTGGCATTTCGCAGCTTTTTGCTTTAGTTTTTATTATTTTTGTAACGAATAAACTTTTATCATTACATAATTAACAAAAAGTGTATTCCATATTTTTATGGCACGACAATTGCAAAAGACATGCAAAATAATGTCACGAATAGTAATAAAAGAGTTAAAAAAATAAATTGAGTGGAAGTTCTTAGAGGACAACAGCAATAAAGGTTGAATGCTTTTATTGCCGCAAATTGTTATTGTGTGTCTACAGAGCATTTATGGAAGAATATAAATGCTTTTAAATGTTAAACAATGTTATTGTTGTTTTTTGTTATATAAAATATATTAATTTTATTTAATTTTTTTTTTTTTTTGAAATGTAATTGCAATTTTTGTGATTTTTAATAAAATTATTAAAAAAATTTATTTAAATTATTAATATATATTTCTAGACTTTGAAACATATTTTTTAAATTTTATTAAAGATAATATTTATTAAAGTTTTGTTGGAAGTTATAGATTTTTATCAATTATTCATTTGCATTTCCTTTATTCTTGATATTAAACAAACTTAATTAGTCAACACGAAAATGCCACTAAAGCGTAATATTTTAATTTCCATTTATTTTGAAGTCTTTCTGTGCTGCTTCTTACGAAGAATTAACCTGTTCCTTTCTACAACACAGCAACAATGACAAAAAAAAAAACGTGCAAAAAGCTTAGAATAGTGAAGTGCCTGTGCGAGAAGAATGCAAAGAAAACTACAAAAACAAAATCCAAGCGCTGCGCGTTGAGCACGTTTTGCCACAATTATTCGCCATTCTTGTTTTTGTCTCCATTCTCCTTTTTCATTGTTCCTGATTTGTCTTTACATTTTTTCCTGTTAGCAGGTAGTTTTTTACGCGCGTCCACCGTCGGCGAGTTGGCCATTTAAGTGGACATTTAAGTTAAGCAACTTAACTTTTTTTGTTATTTTCCTTTTCTTCTTCATTTTTATTTTATGTTTTTAGCTCTTATTATATTTTTTTTTTAGCTTTACAGGCAATTTAGTAAGCCCCCTTGGCAACTAAAGAGCAGTTTAGTGGATGCAATTTGTTTTGGCGCATTGCGGGGCAACTCATTTAAAAAAAAAAGTGGTTGCCAGATTAAAGCAATTACTGCTATTTTAATGGTAAAATGATTGCAGTTACCTCTTTCTTCATAAATATATATTATTTTTAGAATTATATCTCACATAAAACTATAAATTAACTGAAATTTACTGTAAAGTTTAAAATAATCCCGAGTCTACGACATTGGCTAATTTCAGATCCCGAAACTTCGGGATTCTTTAATAATTTTGTAATATTATACATATCGTAAGTAACATAATTCTAAATAGATAATCCCGAAACTGCGGGATTGACGAATTTTAGATCGCGAAATTTCGGGATGTTTCAAAAATATCGTTATATTATTAATGTCGTAAATTATCTAATGCCAAATAGATAGTCCCGAAACTTCGTCGTTAACAGTTTTTTAATCCCGAAATTTCGGGATTCTTTAATATTGTGTAATTTTATTGATGTCCTAAGTTGTCTAAATCTAAATTTCGGGATTAAAAAATTGTTAATACCGAAGTTTCGGGATTATTCAATAATTTGGTAATATTAAACCTCATATATCACATATGAGTATTTAATTTTGACATCAACTGACTTTATAAATACTCTAAGTATTCTGCATTTATCGACGCTGATTCACGAATAGACTTATTTGTTTATATTTACATATATGTATGTACATATGTATACCCACGCAAGTACATAATTGATTAAATATCACAATCATGCGCCAACTAGGAATATGCACTGTCAGCTTGACAAGTCTAGGCTGGGCTAGATAAGCCACATTGATTATAAATAAATCGTTTTACATGACAGTTTCGACAAGAATTAATTGCATTACACAAACTACATTACAAGCGTTGCGGCAGAGGTGGGCAGAGGCGAATGGGCGTGACAAACGAACTGAGGAAAACCCACCGCCGAGGTGAGCTTTCATCACACATACACAAACTAACACAGCCACAATGGCGCACATAAAAATGCAGTTTATCAGGTTGGGCATTTGCGAAAAGCCCAAAGGAAGATGCCAAACAACAAATAAAAAAGAAAGCAAGACAAAGGCAGAAAATCAGCCTTAAGAAAACGGTTTCAACTGTGAAGAAGCTAAAAAAAAAAATTTTAGACTATAAATCAGTTGAAACACTGCCACTGGAAGAGGCCGCTCAGGTGGAACCGATTGAGTGAGAAATTAGAGAGTAGCAAGAAAATCACTGCCTACTTAGAACGAAGCTGAAGAAGAGGTTGAAAGTTGCAAAGCAACAACACTGATGACTTTATTGTGCACTAAACTTGTCTTCAGAACTGAGACCTTTTTTTTTTTTTTTTATTTACAGTTGAGGCCATATTTCGTGCATATTTAGAGCAGAAATTACGACTTTGAAGCTGTTCGAAAAGGAAAAAAAAGTTTTATACGCCGGGATTTTCAGTTGAAATCTAATATATTCTCCCAAATTACTCGTTAAGTGCTTTCAACGAAAATACTGAGATGACACAGGCGTGCAATAAACAATACTCTGGAGTCCAAAAGCATTTTGTAAGCTCACATAATTATACATAAATTTTAAAGACAAAAGTAAGTTTTGCTTGCGCTGGACTTTTGCAAGAAGCTAACGCTTGAGTTAATGTTGGAGAAATTTTCAAAATCTACCAGCCTTACTCAGTGAATCTCGGATTTTTATACATCCCATCATACTAACCTCCGAAACATATTAGTCCAACTCAAGTTCACTCTAAAATACAGATAGTGCTAACAATTTTCTTATGAGGTTCTATTGATGACTTTATCATAGTCTGAATGAGGACATACGAAATCAGCAAAGCAGCTACTCAAGAGAAACAGGCGTTCAGTTATTGTTAATTACAAAAACAAATTTTAAGGGAAACTTTAGAGTGATTGCTTTAATATACAATTTTTGCGAAAAAACAGGATAACTTTCGAGACTATGCTTATGTATTATATGTTTTAAGAATCCATAGTAAAATATTGGGAACATTAAGAGAATTTTTTATTATTATTATTATTTTTTTTTTTTTTTGAAAGAAAAAGTATTCATTTGTCTACATTAATGATCTCGCCATCCAAATAGTCCCCATTCGATATTATTCACCGTAACATTTTTAAAACACGATTTTTGAAAGAGCCTTCAGCGACTTTCATCTATCTCTCATTCACGAGCGAATCATTTGACTCATTTGTTTTATGAAATAAAAATCGACCCTCTCAACCTGTGAATTTTATAATTTAAAAGTGCTGTTATTTCAATGGTTCTTAATTTCACTATTGTTTGGTATTTCATCATGGAAAGACTTTCGTCTGAGCAATGCCTATAAATCGTTCAATTTTATTACAAAAATTCACTAATGTGTTGCGCTTCGCTCAAATAAATAAATAAATAATCGATCTCCTGAGCATACTATTCTCAAGACCATCACCCATCTTGAGACCCAGCATTCATTATTGGATAATATTCCACCGAATAAAGCAAGTTCAGCACGCAGTGAAGAAAATATAGCAGCCATAGCTTATAGTGTACACGAAGACCGGAAGAGTCGTTTCGCCGCCGTTCGCAGCAACTCGGACTGAATATGGAACGACATGGCACATTTTACGTCGATATCTTAAATTTAAAGCGCATAAAATGCAGCTTATGCAAGAACTGAAGCCACTCGATTTCTGTTCGGTCAATGATTATGTAAATAAGCAAATCTGCCGCACTTGGGATAAAGAGCAAACTGAAGAGATTCAAGAGCTGCCATTTAATCCCGAAAAGACAACGGTCCGTATTTCTTCAACAATGATGCCGGTGAGAACGTAACTGTCAATGCCGACAGCACCATGATAACCGACTATTTGATGCCTGGAATTGAAGCTCGTGATTTCGGCGATATTTGGTTTCAAAAAGTCGGCACCACTTAATACACATCGCATCAATCAATGAATTTAATAAAAGAACACTTCGAAGGAGATAATTTGACGTTTTGGGCCAATCGATTGGCCACCAAGGTCGTTCGATATCATACCACTCGAAATACTCGATCGAATCACCGAAAATTATACTCAACGAATTGACCATCTGAGACGTAGGTGCGGCCAACGTTTGAATGATAAAAAATAAATGCCAAAGAATGTTCTTTCGAATGAAAAAGAGTATTCCTGATTAAATTTAAAGTTTTTGAAACTTTTTTTAGCAGAGACGTCAAAATGTATCTCCCTTTATTTACTTCGTTTGTAGTACTTCGTACGCATCTTTGTTCGGTAAGCTACTTATTTTCCTCCCGACTTAGCAACTCAGACTAGCTGACACAAGGGTATTATAATTTGGAGCACCTAAATAAGAAATCAAAAAGAGAACATTAGCTTTAACAACAAATTTGGTTCCTTAGGAAGGTTTTCCATTAAGCATTTTTGTTTTAAAGGCGCTTTATAACGAACGAAACGGTAAGCGAAATGCAACCTAAGGAAAAGTGGTATCACCTTAAATCATTAAAATGATACAATATATTTAACGACACACGAATATTAAGAACTTTTTATATTTTTAAGGCTTTCGCAGAAAAAAGATTCGAATATTCGTGTGCAAGCGAACATAAATTTCGCGCTGAATTCAGACTTCAAAGCCCCTCACACGCTAACACTTTTCACAGCTCTTTTATTTCCATTTATTTGTGCATGCTTTGCACTCCATTTTGCTTTATTAAAAAAATTGATTCTTTAAGCCACGTCGATTCAAAGGAAATGTATTACACAAAAGTACACAAAATAACTGTAAAGTATGAAATATTGCGCGAAAAAAACAGGACACTAAATACTTATATCGCGAATTATATGCAATGCACATTTCCACTTTTGTGTCCGTGTCCGTGTGCGAGTGTGTGTGTGTGTGAAATCAAGCAAACAAAGTGCTCATTGTAACATTCAACAACTCATTATTCGCCTTTAGTTGTTGTGCAACGAAGCGACGCAGCGCCACAGCGCCACAGCGCCTTTGTGCAGTGCCCGCGCTCCTGGGGGAGTTGGGTGAATGGATACGCGCCTCAGGAGGGTTGCGAGCAAGTGCTAGCCGGGTGCTTGTCACTGCACAAACCCTCCAAATAATGTCAAAGCCACTTTGATTGATTGTGTCTATTGTGTGTTTCGCAACTGTACTGCAATCGCGTGTGCCTGTATGTCTGTGTGTGTGTGAGGCATACATAAGTGCTGGTAGGTGACTGGTGGCGCGAAGAATTTTAGCAAAATTAAAAATAGAAAATTTCTAACAAAAAGCGCACATGTGATTGAATGTGCGAATATAGTGGCTTATGAGTGTAGCAATCATTTTCCATTGTGCTAGTTAAGTGCCTGACAAATATGGCAAAAGTCATTTTTCAATTTCTAGCTCAATGAGATAGCATAAATTCTTAATTTAAAAAAAAAATTTTGTGCAGAATGTACATATATGAGAAATTCTGCTCCGTAGTAATAATAACCTTTACAAATCAAAAAAATAAAAAGGCTTTTATACAAAGACTAGCTTTTAATCGTTCAGTTTGTATGGCAGCTATATGCTATAGTGCTCCGATCTGAAGAATTTCTTCTTAGATTATGCCGTTGTATTGGAAAATAATCCTTGTGGAATTTTGTGATGAAATCTTGTTAAATATAAAAGTTTTCTATACAAAGACTTGGTTTTTATCAGTCAGTTTGTATGGTAGCTAAATGTTATTGTAGTCCGATCTAAACAATTTATTCTAAGATTATACCGTTGTATTCGTAAATAATCAGTACCAAATTTCATTAAAAAATATTGTCAAATAAAAAAAGTTTCCTTATAAGCTTTTAATTTTTATCAGTCAGTTTGTATGGTAGCTAAATGTTATTGTAGTCCGATCTAAAAAATTTCTTCGAAAATTATACCATTGTCTTAGAAAATAACCCACGCTGAATTTCGTATTGATATATTGTTAAACATAATAGTTTTCCTTACAAGGGCTTGTTTTTATCGGTCACTTTGTATGGCAGCTATATGTTATAGTTTTCCGATCTGAAAAATTTCTTCTGGGAATAGATCATTACTATTAATCATAACATATACCAAATTTCGTTAAAAACTCTTTTCAAATAAAAAAGTTTTCCACAAGCAATTCCTTTCGATGGTTCAGTTTGTATGGCAGCTATATGTTATAATGGTCCAATATCGACGGCCGTGTCCAATAAGCAGCTTATTGTGGACAAAAAGACGTGTGCAGAATTTCAGATCAATATCTCAAAAGCTAATAGACTAGTTGCTGTATATAAGAAATCTGTAACATTTTAAAAAATTTATTTCAGAAACTCATTTTCGTATCTAAACTAGTAATTTTTTGTTGAAAGTTGTAAAATTTTTTGAAAACATTAGTATATCATACCATCAGGTAAAGAAATTTGTCAACTGTTGAATTCGAAAATGCACAGTTGATTTCTAGCCAAAAAAGAGTTTTCCAATACAAATTTCTCATTTCTCTCTTAAAAAAAAAAAAAAGTTTTTTCTAACTCAAGTTTTACATTAATGACATGACCACATAAATTTCTTGTTTATTACCTTTTTTTTTGCGTTTCTATGTTTATTAGTAATCAGTGTAAGCTTTTTAAATTATTTTACGCAAATTTGTCAAAACTTTTGACATAAAATTTGATTTCTACGGTTTCCTCACATTTCCAGCGTCATAAAAGTAATTACTTACAGTTCCATATACACACAAACAAACATAAATATATTCACCCACATGCCAAACAATATTGACAATTTACATGTAATTTAAACGCAAGATTACACAGCAATGCTATAATTTACACGCACACACAAATAAAGTATTATGAAAACGCGCACACTCACACAAATGCGCTTGTAAATAATTTGACATATGCGCTTGTGTCAATCGTAAAAGTTTGAAAGCCGCCCGCACGCCGACGCGCTTGGGAATACGGCGAATTTACCACCGAATGAATTTCCATGAGTTTCCATTGCTGATATGTTGTATATATATCTACATCCATATTATATGCATATTATGTAAATATGTGTCTGCATTCAAAGCGAGAGAGCACACCTCCCAGCAAACTGCTGATGCCTAGTTTAGGGTTGCTTCTGTGTTTGTATATCTTCGTTTGATAATTTATTCGCCCTCCTTGACTCACTTCCTAGAGCCGCCACACTTCAAGCAAAGTAATTTAACTCACTTGTTTTCTATTTCAAAATCGAGTTGCGTCAGCAGCTGTAAAATGTAATTTCGTAAGCACTTATTGGCGCCCATAACCCAAGTGCCTAATCCTTATAATCCCTGTGATCTACTGAGTCCAATTATAAATTGAAAACCTTGCATAACATTTTCAGTTGACTAAGGACTTCGAAATTTATAAATAATCAATACTCACTCAACCATCACAGCGTTTATACGCTCTACACAATTAACTTGTTTGGGTATCTCCCAAGTGTCAGATATATTAACTAAATACCTTTTGCTTTTTAAGCTAAAATGTATTTACAAACACTTCCTATTTCGTAACGTGTCTCTATATTATAAATTTTAGATGTAGAATTCAACTACATATTATCCTTTTTGTATGCAACGAATCTCAATTTAACTAAACGTGGCCTACATTTAGGCAATGCTAAAATTTAGCACAGTCGCGCACCTTTTATATTGACTATAAGGGATTTGATGATGTTTTACTATGCAAACTTACTCGAAAATAAGTACGAAAGGTGGGCTAAGAAGTTCTTAGTGGAGAACGTAAATACTGGTACAGTTTGTTCAATTCACTACTCTCCATAGACTGGCGTATAAAAGACATATACTATTATGTCTGGAATTCTATAATTGAAATATATCCTGAGCCAATACTTACGAACAATTTATTAATTTCTCACTCATAATGCATTTTTCAGTAGTTGTGCTGTACTTACTGACTAAACTTCATAGATAAGTTCTATCAGATTTCAAATAGAACTGATTTAAATAGATTATCTAATAACACTCCGCTTTCTCTCTTACAGATCAGCCACAATATGTTCTCTTATACACAAAAGCAACATAGTGAATTACTTGCCATCAATATCAGCATAAAATTTAAGGTAAGCCAAATAGCTGCTACTCAACAATTCTCACCAGGCTTTAAAAATCTACACATTTTCTGCATTTATGCCTTTTCTGATATACTATGTAATAAGAACTTCAATGCATATAGCACTTCGTCTTGCTTTCTATTTACGTCAATACCACTACATACACACACGTTTTGGAATGGGAATAGAATTATGGGTATAGCTTTACCAGCGTAGTAAAACACCTCGCTTTATACATAAAAATAGTTCGTAACGCATTTGTGGTGCACTTGTCGCTAGCAATGAAAATGAAAATAAATTTTCTCAGCTTTTGATTTTTATATTTTTCATGCTAAGACGTAGTCTTTTACCTTGTCTCCTAGTTTACCTTTCAATTAGTGCATTCAATGTGACTGTTTATCTTCTGCTCTTACAAAGCAGCTGCAAGTAGCTTCTAATGAATGTCGCCAAAAGCAAGTGGCAACATGCGAGAGTGCCGAGAGCTGCGGCATTTCATTAAATGAGTTGCAACTTTATAATTAAATAACACTAGTTTCAATGATAAAGCGTTTAGTCGACTTTTTTCATACAAACATTATTTTGTCCGAATGTTTTTAGCAGACAAATTTTTAAATAAAAAGCGAAGGAAGGAAATTTTTGAAATGTATTTCGATAGTTTTATGAAATAAAAGTCTTCAGCGAGTTCATTTAGCTATAAAAAAATGGTTAATCTCCATATTCTGCCACGATCACTTTGTGGTTAAAACTTTGACCGAATTATCGGTATAATATTATATTCGGACGTTCTAAATATCTTGACAAAATTCAACAACAAACGTACCAACCGCCCCTCGAAATCGTATCATTCAACAAAGAACCGCATTTTTCAAAGCTCACAGCGCTTTTTAACAATCAAAGCTGCAGCGGTAAAGCAAATGCCATTATAAGTAACAAACAATAAAGTAATTTTGTTAATAGAATTCACTCACGCTCACAAAATTGCAAATAGAATTGCACACACCTATTTATTTCTGTGGCGTACTATAGCAAAGTGAGCTTAATACTCACACATACATGCGTAATGTCTGAAGGATGTTCCTACGTATGTTTCCAAGTAAAGCAATGCAACTAAAGCAGAGCGATGACAAGCGTGCGTTGCATAAATTTGCATAAAAGGAGTTATATATAAACATCAGTACCTATATACATGTGGTGTATATATGTGGTTTGTGGGAATGCATGTGGTTGGTAGTGAAGTGGCTGCTGCAACTGCTGTTGCTACATGCCAGCACAGTTATCAGCAAACAGCAAGCAGTTGAGCGCTAAAACATAAGCACAGCAAAAGTTTGAGGAAATTTTTCAGAGACAGTGGTGGCGTGAATGCATATTTAAAATGGAGTTGGTTTCTAATAAAATAACGAAACGTAAATTTGTGAGTGGTGGATGGTGCGATGCTTTGTGGTACTACTAAAGAATGGATACACGTTGAAGTGGTTAAGTGTTTCTCTGCGGGATACTATGGACAATACGCAGCAAACAAAATTTTTTGTATTAGAATCTTGAACTTGCGTTTACTTTTCTTCTTCTTTGTTGGCGTAGATAGCGCTTACGCGGTTATAGCTTCTTCCTTTTCGCTGTTTGGCGTCAATTCGAGATACTAAGGGCATCTCCACCTCATCTCTCCAACGGAGTGGATATCTTCCTCTTCCTCTGCTTACTCGGAAGGGTACTGCATCGAATATTCTCAAAGCTGGAGTGTTTTCGTCCATTCGCTGTCTGCTAATCCACTGAACCATGTCAATGGCGTCGTATAACTCATACAGCCCATCGTTCCATCCACTTTCGCCTTTGCCAATGTGCAAAGGACCAGACATCTTCCGCAGAACCCTTGTCTTGAAAACTATTAATGCCGACTCATCAGATATTGCCATCGTCCATGCCTCTGTAGCATATATCAGGACGGGAATGATGAGGGTCTTGTAGGATTTAGTTTTTTCCCTTCGCCGAGAGAGAACTTTATTTCTCAATTGCCTAGTCAGCTCGAAGTAGCATCTGCTGGAAAGAGTTATTCTGCGTTGGATTTCGAGGCTAACTATTTGGTTTGGAGCTAGGTTAGATTGGATTAGGTTAGATCCCACGTAGACTAAGTAGTCCTTTGTGATGCCATTGATTTGGAGTTGAATTACAAGAATATATACAAGTATTTGATAAGTTTTTTAACGACATTTTGCAGCAGTTGGCTCGCTTAGAGTATTGATTAAAATCATATGTGTAAACATTCCAACTAAAACAACCTTTTTTGGAAGCCGCCATTTTGTCGAATCTCAAAATTTGACTTAGTCCCAGCCAGCCAGGTGAGGTAGATGGTTTCATTTCAAAGTTTCCAAGTGTGTTTTCACAACCTAGGCAACAAGCATCCGAGAATTTCGGGCGCCTTTCTTTCAACGCTCGACTCAAACATATTAGTTGCGCTCAATAGAGAGTTGTCCTTGACTTCAACGTCATATTTGATTTTACGAAACTATTCCCGACACGTTATTTCACTAATACAACGTTTACCAGAGGTTTCTGCAAGCAACTCACGACACTGAGCTGAATTTTTTTCGACTGAAACTATTGAGAAAGCAATACTTCCCGCAAATGACCCTTGATTGGCTTGAATTCCACCATTTTTTATTTGGATGCTTGATAATCGAACTGTTTTCATTTTTTGAGGATTTTGGATTTGAGTAGATCTTAAGCAAAAAAAATGTTCCCTGCCCAACACGCTTTTTGGAGGTATTCCTGCAGATCGGCTGCATGATGAAGGGAGTCCAACATTTTTGATAATGAAGTGCACTAAATTCTGAAATTTTTTATTTATTTATTAAACCAAATCGCTSTTGAAAAAAATTATTAAAAAATCGATTTTTTTCTGTCTATCAAATCGGCAACTGGAATTAATTGAGAACACCACTGTCTGCGCGGACCACAGTCCTGGCCATCAACCATCAATGCGTCATTGCCCACCACTTGCCACCGACGTCCGCTGGCGTTTGCGTCACTTTAGGGAGGAATTTGCATTTCTTGCAACACTTCAACACGCTGTGAAGCAACACTTTTGCCATGTAGAGGCAGGCAAGGAAAATAAAGCAGACAAACAAATAGCTGCCACCGCCTGTTAACTCGCAAATAAATGTAATTTCTGTTTGTGTACACTTTTTTATTTGTTTTTTTTTTTTAAGCCACAGTTGCCAGCTTTTTTTGCACAAGTTGCAATGCACAGAACACGAATAGCCAGCGGCGGCGGCTGCCTTGCTGCTTTATCCACACACTTATTTGATTTTCTTCGTGCCTCTTTTCTACTGCTCCGCAAGAAGAGCATGTTTTGTGGTTGTTGTATTGTTGTTGTGTTTTCATTTCATTTCTCTGCTGTATCTTTGTTAAGACTTCAATAATCTACACGGCTACACATGCGCGCCGGTGTGAGGCAGGCACAGCTGAATGCAGCAAATCTGCCATCAGTTTAATTGCATGCGGTTTTCCTATTCCAAGCCTGCACTAGCACTCAGGCAAAAGCAAAAGAAAAAAAAAAAAAACAACAACAACAAAAATAAAAATAAAATAAAAATGGAAAACAGTTGAAAATATATGAAAGCGACTCATTGCTTCTGCTATTTATGCAAAGGTTGCAACATCACGTGCTAACTCACACATACACACAGGCATATATGTACATGGAGGTAGCTGCTGGGCTTTTAAGCCTTAAGTAGGAATTTCATGCTCATTGCATGCAACGGAACTTCTCGGCACAACGCATGGTCGCAACCAAATATTTATGCCTGTGCGATATATATGTGATATATGCGTGCGTGTGTGTGCGTATGTGTGTTTTTGCTTCTGTAGGCCGATAAACACTTGTATCCTGCGACTTATCTGCCGGCATTACGTTTGCATTTGCGTGCCAAATGAGGCAGCTGCCATGGCTGAAGTTGCCACCGCCGCTGTTGCAACAACTCATGGTCATATCTGTGCGCCAGCCAGCCAGTAAGGCAGTCAGCAGGCCAACAACAAACAAGCGGCTCAGAAGCGACAAAGTCAACTCGTTGTTGTTGAATTCATAAAGCTGTCACATTACATTGCCGTGCGCCTGTCTTTGCGCTGTGGCATGTGCAGGCTGTGTTGCAAGCACATTACACCACATGCACATACAAGGAAAACGCACATATTTAAATGTGTTTGAGCCGACACAATTGCGTTAAAAAAGTACATCCTGCTGCAACGGCATCTGCGCGTCTCCGCATCCTGTGCTGTGCCATGCCATGCCATGCCATGCTATGTTATGTACTTGACTGCGTCTCGCTGATGAGCTGCCTTTGCGGTGTCCTCCATTTATGACAACCGTGCTGCTCGGTTGCTCATAAGGACATTGCTATGCGCCTGTCTCTTATACACATCTAGATGTGTATAAGAGACAGATGCCATGCTATGTTATGTACTTGACTGCGTCTCGCTGATGAGCTGCCTTTGCGGTGTCCTCCATTTATGACAACCGTGCTGCTCGGTTGCTCATAAGGACATTGCTATGCGCATACTTCATGTGGCACAGCATCGGCGCGCGCTCACACCAGCTAGCGGCGACTTGTGTGTGTGTGTGTGCATGAGGAAAGCGTACAAAAACACACACAATTCCTGCTTACCGTTGTAATGTCATTTTCTTCACTTCACCCCTCCACGCCTTTCCTTCCCTTTCCTTCCTTTCTATTTCATGTCATTCCTTTACAACTCGCCTGAGTATCCTTTGCATCAGCATTTGCATTTCCTTTGGGGCCCCTCTCTTGCCCCCATTCCAGCGAAATTGCATTATTTTTATGCTGTGTGCATGTCGTCGTTGTTGACTCTCAATTTCTCTCCACTGCATCGTTTCCGTCTGTCATTAACACATCATTTGCCATCGTTAACCGCTCGGCTGAATGCTTAAAGTACTTCCTCTCTTTAATTGGCGCCGCTTTCGTTCTTAAGTAATTTAAATCGTAATGACTGAAATTGAATGTTATACACACACACTTACACATACATGTAAATATGGATGATATTATGTAGACGATATGCAATTTCACTGGTGAATTTAATTTCCGTTCTGAAGAAAATATTTTTTTCTGAACTTTTTCAAGGGAAATGCACCATTTTTAATAAATTTTATGTGGTTTCAATATTGTAACAGACCTAAAATTATTTAACGGTGTTGAGCAAATATTAGCAACTAGTCTAAAACACACAGTTAAACAGTACCCTGACATTCTGATCTCACTTTTCAATCGTTATGGCTTATTTACTAGTGGAAGGAATCATCGAAAACCGGAGTGCGGGACTTTAATCCGCTAAACCGAACATACTCTCATCTCATGTCTCTCCCACGGGATCACTAGGCTAACCATAACTTCATGGAAGAGAAGAAGACATTTAAGTGGCCTCTAATGTATGGACTGACTGACGCCTCAACTGTTGCAAATGTCTCAATCTTATCATAATTGGAGCTGCCACTTCGCTGATAACTTTCCATTTCACGGAGAACTCGCACATAAGTACATTCGAAGTTTCCACCATGAGACTCCTTTCAATGGTGATTTTCAGCTTTTCCCTTTATACTTGAAAACCGAGAGTTATGCACATACTCTAGTTCAAAGTCAACTATACACTCTGTACACGTCGAACAATATGGACTAAAGACATGACGCTATTTGTATAGGTCGCATCTGAAGCACCCATGACCCAGTAATCTTTACCATCTTTGGTTAAGGTGGAAATCCAGGTCCCCACGAATAGATATGTCTAGAACCTGTATGGTTCACTGCCATTTGCATTGTCACCGTTGATACATCATAGTGCTGGTTTTGATTCTCTGCTCTCTTTTTACTATGGTAGATGTGTCTGCTAAGTTGTATATTCGCACGAACTCGTCCTCCTGGATGTCATTCGGCGCCATACTGGCTAATACTTAAGCAGTGTCATTTGATATGGTTCGGAAAACACTACGCAATGCGTTAATTAGTCTAGCATATGATTTTATGTCTACCGCCTGATTGCCTTAGCTATTAAAAATCTGCCTGGAACTTATACAGCCTTTATTTGCCATCACTCTAGATAAAGCCAAGTTGGCCAAGTTTCCCTTGAGTCTTAAGTGCACTCTCACACCAAGGTACTTAAACTGTTATTGTGAAGTAATCTCACATTCTCCTAAGTTGAGCAATATGTTTTCTTTAATTTTCCTGGAGCTAAAGCGCAATATTTCTGTTTTCTGCTCAGCCAGACTCATGATAGCAAACCATTTTAACAAACCAATTGATCTGGAAGTCATCCAGATGCTTAGCCACTGCTACCACTATGAGATCATTCGCATATGCGATTGTTTTCTTATTTTTAGGTTAAAGTATCTTTATCGTCAACATCAAGTTCCATAGTAGTGGGCCTAAAATCGAGCTTTGCGGTACTCCACTGGATATATTGTAGCTCTGAGTGCCTTTGGCCATATCGAATAACAATCTTCTATTTTTAAAGTAGCTCACTATAATATTTATCAGATTATGAGGAGCGCGTATTTTGTAGAGAGCCAGTCCTCCCACTTTGCGGCGTTGAACGCATTCTTCACATCCAGAGTTATTTGCTTTAATTTTTTACCCAGCTAATGGTATTAATCAACGCCATTTGCTTCAATCCGTTTCATTGGGATTTTTCAAAAACTGTCACATTTCGATAATCCCTTAGATATATTATAGCCTATATTCACAAGTGTTAATATAGTAATACGATTTTTCAATTTGTGTCGCGCTAGTTTAAAGCTGGGTATGCAAATCTTCAAAAATATTACAACCGCTGCCTACGTTCCGGCGCAATGAAGTAGAGGTAGAACTGGTAAAGAAAAATAAGTCCGAAATGAGAAATCAAAAGCAAATTGAAGTGTTAATTTGGCAGTCGAAACTAAATTTATCATGACTATTCGATGCGTGCGTCGAAAGAATCAGTACTGCTGAAGGTGCTCTTATCCACTGAAAATACAGAGATTTAGAAAAAACTTTTTCGTTGAACGTTTTAGGGATTAAAGCTTCTTGCAGTTGACTTTTTAATTGAGGCGTCAGAACATCAATCATGTTATTAGATATCATCATCAGATCATGCCGATTGAATTTTGTATGCTACCTTGTCGTCAATCAATACAAAGTATTCTGTATAAAAGTAGTTAGTTGCCTTGATTTTTCATATTCCGTGCATATTCTCGCAAGAAACCTTGTGTTATCGAAGATATGAAAACATTAGGATACCTTCTAGGCGCTTTGAATCAGGTTAGGGTGGTTGAGTGATTCATTCCGAAGACAGGTATGAGCTCCAATATGAGAATCAATGACTTCAGAACCCTTAGCTTATAATATTACTTATAGAAAATGAAAGAGCATCAAATTTGCACAAAAAGATCGAATTTCAAAGCACTGCCTGTCTATAAATAAAAAACCAGTTAATGGATACTGCGTTGAACAAGATTTAGCTAAATTCAGCCTGCACGACTAAGGAATATGTGTTGAGACCATTCTCGAGGGGTCTTCAACGAATTGATATATAAGAGAGTACCGAAAGCAGCACCTCATTTTAAGCTGAGCAGAATTACCCCGATGGAAGGATCTTTATATGATGGGTCAAAATTTATAGGGAGGTTTTGGGTGGTGCCTAAGTATTATCGAAAACTGTTGATAAAACTATAAAAATTATGATATAAATAATTTATTTTTAAAGGATAAATTTTTAGAGAAAACTTTTTCTGATTAGAAAGGCAACATTGACAAATCGCCTAAAATTAGTCATGCCAAACCTCGAATATTATTTACGAATTAATTTTCAGCGAATACACAACCTTTGGATTAGTCACACTTGCTCACACACACATTAAACTCATATACAAAAAAATTACTTACGCGCTCTAAGCTCAGCCGCTTCTAATTGGCACTTGCCACTTCAGCTCTTCAGCTGCTCCTCAGCTATTCGTCACCACTTCAGAGACAGTAAGTTCGGCTTTTCACTAGACAGTTAACTCCGAAAAGTGCGCAGGCAAAATTAGTTGCTTACTTTATATTAATATGCGCATAACGGTATGTAAATTTGTGTGTGTATTTGTTGGTTTTAGGTTTAAGCTTTAATTACATTTTATTTGCCGGCCTAGAAAGTGTGCAAATATTCTGCTATTAATGCACTAAATTGCGACATGTTTGCATGCGACACGGCGTATACGTAACACACACTCCGCAGCAGCTCAAACTTCAACAACTTCAAAGTGCAGCGGCGTGAAAGGAAGTTCTATGCCATGGAGACAGCTCAAAAATGCAAAACTTCGCCGCGAGCGGCATACAAAAATGCATAAAAAGAAACAAAAAACAACAAAAAAGAGTGAGTTGCACAGTCACGCACACAACTGCTGGTGGCATGCGACAGTTGCATGAGTTGCTGCAGTCGTTGCCGCCGCACAACACTAACTATTTTCCCTCAGGTGCACCACTCAAGCACCAACACACACACACACACGCACGCATGCTTGTGCCTACTGGCGTACAAGTATGCTGTGGTCCTTGTACTTGCATAATCAAATCGCTCGTTAGTTGCTTACTTTACTTTGCTTTGGCGCTGCCTCGCTCTGCGCACTTTGTAAGCCTAAAGGATGGTTTTAATTTGTTGCAATTGTGCACATAAACCGCTGCTGGTATGCACACCTCTGTGTGTGTGAGTATGTGCCTTTGTATGCGTAGGCGTATATTGGCGCTTGGTTTGTGCGCCTTCAACGCCAGCGCTCCCACTAAACCAGGGAGTTCATTTATCTTGCGAGCACTTGCTTCGGCTTAGTAGGAGTCTGTGTGAGTGTGCCTGCGCACGGTAGTGGCGTTGAGCGGGCGTTCACGTACAGTGGCGGTTGAGAAACAGGTGACAATGACAGCAGCGGGGGAGCAAAGTGGTGTCTGCGATAGCGTGAAAGCAGCTATTCCTCACTCCCTCTCCCCTCACTGTTCTCTCATTCTCTCTCACTTGTGTGTGTGTTTATAAGAAAATGTATAGATTTATAAGTGTAGTAGATAGATACGAGGGTGTATCACTACAGTCTCACACCACTACACTTGAGCACTCCTAAACTTGCGCACAAGAGCCTCGGTTTGCTTAGCTACGTGTTGGCGTTTGATGGCTGGCGCTAAGGCACTGTTCAGCTGAGTGCAATGAATTTTTAATTAAATTTAGCGGTAAACAAATCAAAAGATAACAAATGAAATTAAGAATCAAAGGCGAAAGCTTAACATTTCAAGTCGATGTTGCGGCTCCTTTGAATGGGATGTGGGTGCTTTTATAAAAAATATGCGATGATGCAGACATTTACACTTGTTAACACGCACTTACGAGGCATGTGTTGGTGTTTACTTTATAAATTGTCGCAAAGTAGAATAGTGCCACCTATTTTCAGTTATTGGATATAGCTGTTGCATACATACGTATAAGGAGACCTTATGAAAAATATCCCATAAAATATTTATTAAAAAATAAACAAAATATTTCACGGTTTTCGTGATTAGACGTGCCTTTTTGTCAGCTTTAGAACCCGGACTTTGTTTCAAAATTACGTTTCTTCTCTATCTAACAATAGAGATTCTCAGTATAAGGAAGCTCCGCAAGACGTCACACTGAGGACGCGAGTAGTAGGTCACTCCAACTGTCGGATAATATTATCTTCTAGGGATATAAGCAATTATTATATTACCGGAATCCAATATTTTTGCATTAAATTGACATTTTTTTAGCATAGTTACAATGATCCAATTTAGGTTAAAAGTGCAGGGTTTTCGTCGAAAGTGTTCGAAAATGGGTGAAAATTATGAAGAAATTCGCTATATTTTGAAATTTTTGTATAAAAAAGGAAAGAATGCCATGCAGAAAATACGCTTAATACTAAATATACAAACTTTCAAAATACCAGCAAACTTTTCGCGTCCGACTCTTAATTGCTGTATATTTATTTCACTATTTTCATTGTATGCGGTATGCAATATAAAAATTACTTTGTCTAGACAGGAGACAAAGTAGGAAACGACACGCGATGTTCTACGAATAAATATGTTCATGTTGTGGCAAGAGCATAGCATCAACACACTGTAATAAATGTTCATAGATGTGAGTGCATGATGTGTTTGAGGCTACCAAACTGGAAATAGTGGGTGATAGTGAAGCCTTAAGGGGGAGTTTAGGATATAGCATTACTAAGAGTGTTTATCCGTCTGCATGGTAGTCGAAGCTTAATCCAAGACGCGAAGTTTAACTCTGAAAATTATTAGTTATTGTTAAGAATTCAGTTAATCTCGTTATTGTGTTGGCTAATGTAATAAGAATTTGATGAGCAACGTAATTCACAAAAAAAAAAAAACAAAAAAAAAAACAACATTACCTTCTTTAAACTGAATCTTCTTCCACCCACTTTTTTAACTATTTCTTCACACAAAATGTATATTTTTGATATTAATATTAGTGTTTTCTTTTTAATTTCGCGTATACTATAACATATTGTAATTTAATAAAAGTTAAATTTCCTGCTAGGTATTTAATCTCTTATGAAATGATTTCTATAATGACCTCAGGAACTTTGCCAGCAGAAAATAAACACAGCGTAAACAATTTCAACAAGTTAAGCACATATCCGTGATCACAATCAAATTTTTACACATAGATGACCTGTAGGAAATTGAGATATTGTAATAGTTATTGCTCTATATACTTCATTCAGTCAAAAATTTAACAACTGAATGTTTAGGCTATAAGCCGCTATGTTTCGCAACAGAATATATAATTTTTATGTTTTCAAAAAAACAAAAATCTCTTTAAATTTAATAATAGATCTATTGTATTTACTTTCAAAATCCTTCGAAATTTCGTCATATTTTCATTACTTAAAATTTTTCCTACTGGGTTTTCTCTTATAGTCTCATAGCCTTCCTACAAACACACTCACATGCATTACTCTGCCTTGGACTATCCTTTCAATTTTGCCCTCTTGAGTCCTCATTCGCCACTTTAATATCACGCAATGTGCTCGTATGACAACGTGAAGACAGTCTCTCACAGCAAAACTTCAGGGCGTAAGGATAATGACTCTACAGACTACGCAAAGTTATTTAATCTAATAGTTAAAGTTTGAGTGCTTCACCAAAAGCAAAAATCTATTTAAAATTTTTACGCGTTTTCTAAAAGTTTGCAAAAATGTGTACAGATACCGTTATGCAAGTACTTGAACTTAATGAAAGACTCATAACTGCATACTTTGCTCTTTTTTTGCTTGCTTGCTCATTTCGCTGCCTTTGMCTTTTGCTGCTTTGCTTTGCCTTGTGCAAGGGCTTTTAATTAGTTTGGCATTTAAAAAAAATATATATGAAAATATGTATTTTGTGAGTTTAAGCATGGTGTAAGGCAAAATAATATCAGGAACTTTGGGAAAAATTTTATGTATGCGTGACCTTTTTGCTTTTAGCATGATAATTTACCCTTTTTTGTGAGTATTTAGTATTTCAGTTACCATTGAATATGTTAATTAAGAGAGCCACTGTCTCCTACAGGCTGCTTCTATAAAAAGTCAGATGGTGAGAGAGATGCTTATAGGAAGCTCAAAATATTTATAGAAACTATTTTGTAATTTTTTTTTTCACGGTCTATATGGTAAGTAGGCCCTTAATATGAGTTACTACTAACCCAAACTAGCTAAAAAAACTAACCGGAAGCACCTTTAGAAAATAAATACATTTTTTATAGAAAAATTTGTGTAATTTGTATTTAAGGTTTACGATTGAAATTTTTGAACGAATTAACTTTTTGGAAATTATTTTCTAAGCTATTTTGAGGGAAAAGCAAGATTGAAAATTGATTTCTATTGGGTCTCAAGTGTTGAGGGAACTTGATTATTGTCCTATATTGAAAACATTGTTAAAAAGCTACAGTCCTTGTCCATTTTTACTCAAACATGTCAAACCATGTATCTAATAGGGAGTTCATCTTCATCACGAAGAAAACTTCAGCCGAAAGTCATGTGAACATGCTATAGCTGAGCGATCTGGCCAAAAATGGTTTATACGAATTAAAAATGTGGATTTTTTCTTTGAAGATGAAGGATGTCCTGGAGGGTCAAAAAATTCGATGATGATAAGCTGGAGGTATCACTCGATTGTAGAAAAAAACAAGCAAAACAAGCGCTTCGTAGAATATTTAAGAATTAATCAAAAAACCATTTCAAAACGTTTAAAAGTAGAAAATTGGGTGTCATACAAGTTGAAGTCAAAAAGCCTTATAAAACGGTTTTTGATGTCAGAAATGCTGCTGGAATTCTACAAAGAGTAGCCGTTTTCGCATCAAATTTCGACTGACTGAAGACAAAAAATCATATGTGGAACCTGGCCCAACAGGCAAGTCAACGGCAAATCCGAGCCTTTACGGTAAAGTGATGCGCTGTATTTAGTATTTGGTCCGAATTATTATGAACTTCTAAAACCGAGCGAAACCATTGATGGCGACGCTATCATTACCAATTTATTAAATTGAAGCGAGCGATTGTCGAAATACGACCAAGATTTGCTATCATGGCAACGCTGTGTTGCAAGACCGGTTAACAGCTATTCGAAAAGTCACTGCGTCTGGGTAGTTTTGCCTTAGCCGCCTTATAGCTGAGACCTTTCCTCTTCTGATTATAATTTATTCCGGTTGGTTAATCCCTCATTGAAGTTCACATTTATGTTTACATTAAAAGATTGTATAAAAATTTACTTGATTCATTGTTCGCCGCCTAGTCGGTACTTGTATTTTGCGATGGAATGCACAACTTGCAGACATATGGGAAAATGTGATGACTTCAGATAGGCCATACTTTGTACAATATAAAAACTTCGCGAAAAACCACGTTATCACTCGAAGGTACCTCAAAACCAGTTTATATGAAATATTGTGTCTTAATTTTAAGGACTTTTGATTATATTACAGAGTTAAATTAAAACATCAACTCGCGATTGTGCCAAAATCAGACATACAAACAACCACACATACGCAAATGCTTGCCACAGACACACTCGCATAAACTAGTAGTCAATGAAGGAGTTTAAAGAAAAAAGCGGAAACAGCACGAAGCACTTTCGTATAAACAAATGAAACGATAGCTGACAGCGAGGAATCGTACACAAAAAGTTGTTGGGAAAAGGTGAAGGAGTTGATGGTGAAACTGTTGGAGTTACCTAAGCGAACTGAGAGAGAATTTTAATGGAAATTATAGAAAAAGAAAAGATTTTTAAAGGTTCATGGTATCAAAGTTCGTCAATGGAACAGAAATTCTTCTTCTAATGATATTATAATACTTTATGCCGTTTGATAAATGCGAGGCTACCGCTGAATGACTTATATTTAGAGCAGCATTTTCCTATAGGAAGCACTAAGAAACTTTAAGATTAACTGTTGAAGAGAGTAAAGTTTCACAATTCTACTTAAAAGTAACTGTTTACTAAAAAACTTGGAATATTCAACAAATTTATGTTCCCACGAACACACATACACACACATAAAAGCTAACATATATGTAGTAAGTAGGCGCTAACGGTTAGTTTATTTACCTTTCTTCACATATCAGCAGCATACAATCTTTTGAAATTTATTTGCTTAACTATGCCAAGCACATAAGTGAAATTATCTGTTGATTATACGCTTACCGGCGAATCGTTAGCGCCCAAGAAGGCTTGGCAGTAATTATAAGCTAAGCGCGCTTGCGCTGAGAAAGTGTTACGATGGTCTAAGAGCAGCCGTGGCAGATAATCAAGGCCAAATAGATTATGGTTTTATACTCTTAAGACCGTTAGCGCATACGCTATATACTCGTACACACACATACATGTGCACGCAACGAGTTCAGCATCTGGAGCAAATTTGCCTTGCGGCTACTAATTCTACTTGCAACTTGACGGTGCTCTACTCGCATTATCAACATTTTAATTGCTTTTGCAAAGGAAAGTGTTGAATTTTAGCGTTCGTGTTGTTGTGCTACTTTTCTGTAAACCTGTAATATGTTTTATGAGATTTTAAAGAGCGTCTTTAAAAGTTGCTGTGGAAATCTGAAGTCAACACTTGCACGTATGTGGACTAATTTACTTCTATCTTATATTTATGCTGCTGAAGTTTTAGGGTATAAATTCTGTTATTGCTGGAAAGTTCGGCTTTACTGCCTACAAACCCTTTTTAATAAGAGTTAACGATTCCAGTCAGAAATATGAATCCTAGTGGTGTTAACAGACTTATGTCCTTTCCGTGTGACGATCAAAAAAAATAATACAGATATCCAGCAATTTTATCTGTTGAAATTATGCCCATCACTTAGAGTTTGCATATTCAATTTTATAGCCGAACTCGCTTCTATTTTGAATCTTACTATTTCTAGAGCTCTATAATTTTAATATTTAATATATATGTATATACATTTACATGAAAATATGTTCGTGTACTTCAAATACCCTGATGAAATTATTATTAATTTAATTATAAAGAAAATTTAACATATGGCAACCCTTCTCAAAAATATATCGAATATAACTCTTGTTTAAGCCTATTTATCTTGATAACCATATTGTGATATGTTATTAACTTTAATACTTTATTTATAAAGTGTAGTGTAAACAGGTGGCAACCCTTCTCGAATACACCCCTGATAGAAAACTGGCGTCAATCTGTTTAATTTGATACCAATATATATTATTTTGCTTATTTTATTGATTTTACTCTAAAGACAGTATAAAAATGTGGCAACTTTTCTGAAAATACATCTAAGTGAAATATTGAATGCTGGTGTTTAATTTGATATCCATTGTTATAGGTTAATTACTTTATTACTTCAATTGTTAAGTAAAATTTAAACAGGTGGCAACTCCTCAAAAAACGATTCAACAGATCTCTTGCTTAAACCTGTTTAATTTGATACCCATGACGTGGTATTTCATTTAATTGTAAAATAATATTTAGAAAAGTGGCAACACTCCCCAAACAAACATTTTATCAACTACAATATTTCTGTCTTATTCGTTACTATAGTTGATTAAAAGTAAACATCAGATAATTCTGAAATTCCAAAACATTATAGACCGTAACTTTAAAAACTGTTGGATTTTCGCCCAGCCATGCAAGTACCGACACTTCACAGCTCCAGTCTCGAAGATTTTAAATATTATCAGATTATTTATTTATTCTAAGTCATTTTCAGTTCTTCCAAGTTTTCACTAGTTATTCTAGATATTTTCTTGTCATAAGCTAAAGGTATTAGAAAATAGGTACTGGCTAAATGAGTATGTGCTACTTCTATAGAAAGAAAATAATTGAGAATTTGCGCTGCGGCCTATGGTCTATCGGGCCCATTCCATAGTCCCATTAGCATTTTTAAAGGCCAATTACTTTCAATTTGGCTCAGTAACTTATTTAAATGTTTTGTCAAAAGCTTTTTGAGCCAATCCCTCCACAGACCCAACAGGCCTTTACCCATTTGATTTTGTTTAGAAATCCATTTAAGCTTTTTATGCCAATGTTACGAGCAAGCCACTTATTTCCCCAAAGAAAAATCCATTTAAACGAGCGTGCATGAACTTCACATATGTCAAGAGAATAAAGGCAACAACCAGTATACAAAAACAATTTCTAAACTTTCAAAATTTGACAAATAAAGTCGATGAAAACAAAAACTAAGTTAGCAAACTAAGCAGACAAGCATGTCATGGCGCTGCTGCTGACCCAAACCTTTGAACTAATTTAATTTCGGTGTTTTGCTTTATTCACTTATTCCTTTTTAATTTGAATAAATGCAAAATGAGCTAAAAGCGATCGCCTGCACGACAATAAAAAAATAATGAAAAGTAAAGCAAGAGCAACTGCATGAAACTATGACAAGCCGAAAATTTGTTAAAACTTTTAAAACTCATAACCGTTTTGCATTAATGTCTTCGTGTATGTATGCAAAGGCACGTGGAGGGTTCGTTGCTGCAAAGCGGCTGAAAAGACGCAGTTGTGGGAAACAAAAGCAAAAACAAGAAACGAAGACAGATAAAAATGACAAATTGCACGAGTAAAGCATTTAATGAGCGACATAAAGTTTTCGACCACAGAGTTGGCGGTTGGTAGACTGCAGTCGGCAAGCCACCAGACGGTAAAGCCTGCTCGTCTTTGCAAAAGTTGCGGAACTTGTTTGTGGAGTTCTATCACTAGTGAAATGATAGTGAGTTGCCTTGGAAAAACATACCACTTACTTAAATAAATTTCACGCCATGTTATTAAATTGTGAATTTTTCACAGCGGAGACTTCTTTCGACTCCGTCCAACAATCTTTCATCAGCATATTAATTAATAAATGTGCTCGCACTCGTCAAATTCAAAGTTCTGAGCAACTGTTAGGAACTAGTCTATGGAAGATCAACTTTTCGAAACTTGAACACAATAAATGCTTTTTAAGAGTCTTGTGTTGGAGTCGAAAAGTTGTCATATGCTCAGAGGTCAATGTTTCCACGGGTATATCAAGTTGTGTGAGAATGAATTTTCGGAATGCGTCGAACATTCTTACTAACTCTAACTCTTAGATAAGTGATTAGTTCATATTTCTATTTTTATATATTAAATGGTAGACATTATAAGGAACGTTTCAATGGCAGAATTATGCTCAGATTCAGAAAAATTCTCAATGCAACCAAACTAAATTCACCAACACTTTTCTGAGAGGAAATTTCTTACTTTCACAGAACCCGGAGAGAGTACTAGGAATCAATGTATCAACATGAATTTTGCTACCAGTGTAATTCTATATAAGACAATCTATGAATCTTTCAGTTACAGACTAAACACTATCATATTAGAACTCATCCAGATACTCGATTTGCTTGGTTCGGTTTCTACTGAAAGATACCGGAAATCCATTTTGCTGTGAGTTTTTTGGTCCATCAAGCAAATAACTTGAGCCTTTTCACTGCTAGTAATAAGGCAGAATAATATAGCGACAATACAGAACTTTTAAGTGGATTTTTTTTTTCGAGTAAAAACAGTTCTCTTGTATACCCAAATTGACCCTGATTGGTTCTTATAAACCACGCATGCAAAACGTATCTATAAATGTTTGTTTAAGGTTTATAACAAACGTATTGAAAGTGTAAATAAGTGTGAAACACGTGAAAAAATTATTTTTACAATCCGGGTCAAATTTGATCAGAGAGTAATTAGTTTTTTTTTTCTAAGGCTTATAGCAAATGTATTAAAAGTGTAAATATATGTGAGCATGCTTGTATTGATGCCATGTTTACAGCGACAATAAAGCTTTTGCATTGAAATACGTGAAAAATTAGTTTTCCAATCCGGGTCAAATTTGATCAGAGAGKGAAATTTATTTATTTCGGTCATTAAAACTTTAAAGAACATTTAATAGAATTCACTCTATTTAAAATTAATTATGTGAAGGCAACAGTACGAAATCGCCTACCGAACGCGGAAAGATTTCATTGCGGACTTTCTTGTAAAATGAAAATATAGTCGAGATTCTCAAACAAAAATTTTCT
This sequence comes from Bactrocera latifrons, assembly GCF_001853355.1. Classification (NCBI taxonomy): domain Eukaryota; kingdom Metazoa; phylum Arthropoda; class Insecta; order Diptera; family Tephritidae; genus Bactrocera; species Bactrocera latifrons. The sequence goes on along the minus strand of NW_017537001.1, from coordinate 57,992 downwards.
CTAATTTTCGTTTTAAACTCAACTGAGATTTCAACACAAACGACCGGAACGGAAAAATAACTTAAGAAATTATCTGAAAAAAAAAAAAAATAACAATAATTTTTTCCATTTCGCAGTTTATTGCATTCTGATTTTTTCGTTTAATTTAGACTGTTTCCACATTTCCCAAAAACGCTATGGGAAAGGCGAGCATATTCTCCCACATAAAATCAACATTAATTTATCGCACTTCAGAACACTTTATTTAAAATTTTAATGAAATTGTAAAATCAATGCATCAATTGTCAGCGACTCTTCACCCATTAACTTTTGCCATTTCACCAAATTGAATTACGCCACACACATTCACACACATGCACGCCCCCACAGATATGCGCACACGTCGGCGCAAATGAACTCGCGCGCTCACTCACTTAATTGAACGATTGAACTGTTGCATGCCACATGGGCGGCATGATAAAGCAGCAAACGCCAAAATCTGCATTGGCAAGTTATGCAACAAAAGTGTGTGCGTTTGGTGCACATTGCGTGTTAATTACGTAGCATGAAATTGAAAAGCGCACAAATGGAAAAAATTAAATTAAAAAGCTCCATAAAACTATGTATTTAATTAAATTCCTTTTCAAATCGCGGCGAGCGCAAACACAGCAAGTTGATATATTGTATGCGTGTGGCATAAGTCGCGTGCAACGGCGACCGACGCGCAACAAAACATGATGCAAAAGGAGAAAGACAATAAAAGCGGAATTAACCATAATTCACCTACAATGCACATGTTGTGCGCAACGYTGTTGTTGTTGTTGCTATTCTGTTATAATTCCTGTGTACATTTGCTGCTGCTGCTGCTTCTTCACACGGCGCGTTGTTGTTTTTGTGCTTATAATATAATTTTTTCTTCAGTTTGAAATTCGCTCGTTTTGTTCACGCCGGCAAAAGCGTTTTCATGGTTCGTTGAACGGAAAATATAAGCGCTGCAGTGTACGGATGTGTGTGTGTGCTTGTAGCCGAAGGTGTTTAATGTGGGCTGAAAGGTGCTCAAAATGGGCCGGAGGGCGGTGGCAAGCAGAGAACACTATGCATCGGTGCGGTAAATGAGTGGGTTCCTTATTTGAGGCGGGAAAATATTGCTCATGCAACATGCGACATGCCACTCGCAGGCTTATAAGCACATATGCTTACTGCATTTTAAACTTGGTAAAGTCTCAGCGGGCCGCAATGCGGCGCACATATGGTGGGATGATTGCCGAAGGAAACTAATAAATGACTGAAAAGCGGCACACTTATGTGATGGCATGCGGCGCACTATGCGGCAGGCACTGAGCCATATGCGAGCAACATTGTGAAAATGTTGTGTTTTTGCAAATATCGATCAATTTTGAAGTTCATTTTCAATAAATAATTCCACTAGTTATCCGACTGAGTCGATTTAAAAAAAATTTATTGAATCAATCATTACAATTCTTTAAAAACTTTCAAAATATGCTCCTTCTGTGTGTGCATTAAAGGCTACACACAAGGCATTCTACGGAGTAGCCTTGAGAGCCGAAGTGTATGCTGCTTAGATCCTCTCTGATCGGCCTTTTCAGGCAAGGAATAAAAAAAAAAAACAAAGTCCGCGTGGCCACATGTGGGCTGTAGGGCGTCTGCGGAAGTGTTGGGATGACGGCCTTAGTTTGGTAGCTGGTCAAAAGAAAAAGGATGTGAGCCGAGGCGTTGTCGTGGTGCAATTTCCACTCGGCTGCGATGTCTTGTCGGACCCAATTGTCCCTTCGTTTGAGTCTCCTGAAGACTTCCAAGTAAAACTTGGCATTGACGATTTGTCCAGAAGGAACAGATTCATAGCGGAGGAACAAATTCATGCTGCTTGTCCTGACTCTCCAGGTGCTCAGAGACAACTGACCAGCCGCTCGTTTTATAGCGAGAAACGCACTCTACCGAATCCAGTCGGTGCGCACACGCTCTGAAGTACATTCGCAGCGGCAGAAATTCAGCCCTATTACTTTCCAGACAAATTCTATATTGAGAACATGCAATTCGACGAAGTTGAGCTACTACCAGGCTTCGGGACCAAAAAAACAGCAAGAAAGCACAATTACAGCTCTTTATGTAGACCATCCTCCAGGATCTCGAACTTACTAATACCCCCACATATGCTGTCCTCCAATATATTACGTATATACTCCATGTAATGTAGTAGCATGCCACACTTAATACGCATGTGTTGCAACATATGCATGCCGCCGCCTTAAGTGGTGTCAAACTTTATAAAAACATTCTCATATGAACTTGTTTGCGCGCGATACTTAAGCTTTCGCGTCGCGCTTGCCACTCGCTTTTGTTGTAATTATGTTGCGGCTTACCGCGACAATAACTTGGCTGTTTGTTGTTTTTCGCGGTATTCCATTATTTTCTTGTTACCTTGATTTATGACACATTACATTAATCGTCGCTGTCGTTAGCCAAAAACTCAATTTTCCCCGCCTCTGCCTCGTTTCTGTCTTTTTCGTGTGTATTTGTGTTGGCAGTGTTGCACTTTGACTCACCCTAATTGTCTTCTACCTGTTTGCTTGCGCCGAATTTGGCGTTGCCTTCGCGTTTTAGCAGCTCCTACTTGCCAAATATGCTTCCTACAACTTAATTGAATTTCCTAAATTTTCAAACTTTTGACAAGCAAATTTATGCCAATTACACCTTGAGCACATGCAGACATACTGACATTTGTAAGACATAATACTTTGAGGTTTGTGTTAAGAGAATATATTGACGAAAGATTCAATTAAAAAATGCTTTTTTGTTTTTCAAAATACTTATATTGCGAGTTTTGTAATTTGTCTTCTTAACTTTATTTATCTAATACCTGTACACACATTAACTACTGCAGCTCTTCTTCGAACACAAAATGTTGAAAAAATTATGTAAATTCTTCATTTTCTGAATGATCGAATGATCGAGACAACTTTTGTCGATATTTCCACCGGCTCACAAACAACACCAAACCGTTGTTTTTCTGAAGGAAATGGCAGCTCTTGAACCTCTTTAGATTGCTCCTTCTCTCAAATGAGGCAAATTTGTTTGTTTACATACAAAATTAACCAGAAATGGGCCACATCGCTGATCAAAATTTGGTTCGAAAACGTCAGATCTTCTTGGAACTTTTCAAGAGCCCATAGAGTGAAGAGATGCCGCTTGGGAAGGTCGAGTGGCCTCAGTTCTTGTACAAGCTGTATTTGGTACACTTTCAACTTAAGATCTTGTCGTAAAATGTGCTAAGACCTTCCCTACGTAAGTCCGAGTTGCTGCGCACGTTGCCGAATCGACTTTAGACGGTCTTCGTGTACACTAGGGTGGGTCGATTCCGGACTTTTTTCGATTTGGGATTTCTAATAGTGCGCAAAAGTTGCCTTAGTACTTCCTGATTCCAATGCAACTTTTTGTTTTGAGATCGGATTGCATCTTCAACCCCAACTCCGGCCTTGAAATTTCGGAAATTCTCCTAAAATCGTGAAATTGTCTACCTAGCGCCTGAAATACGCATCTCATGGAAAAATGTATAAAACAAAAGTTATTTGTCACGTCATTTRCTACCGAAATGGTATGTGATCATGGCCGTAGGACGAACCGTTCCCGAGATACGAGCGAAAATGCGGCGTGCCACAGCGCAAGGTGAAAATTGTTGCAGCTCTCAGCTAACCTGTATTGGTCACCCAGAAACCACGGGTGGAGTCTGAATCAGTGTGAAATTTATTGATAAAATCAAAGTTTGAACTAAACTTTGACTTAATTTGACAACAGGCAACTTTTCGCAATCAGGGAGCAGTTTACCTATGTCGCCAGAGAATGTATCTGGACTGTATGTGTTCGAAAAGAGCACGAAACGGAAGTTCGTTGAAATGTAGAAGACAAACAACGCACTGTAATGGCCTACCTATTCTTTCTTCCAGTTTCCGAATGAATCCACCTTTCCAACCTGTGTTCGTGTTGGTGCCATCAGCACCGACAGTTTCTAGATGTTCCACATCAACTGAATTGTCTTGTAAATGTTGCCTTATAGCTTGCGTCTCATCCTCAGCTGACCCGGAAGCAGAGGTGACGTGGCCAAAGTAATGACAACCAAGTTCTGGTATGAGAGAAATATGTTCCTCTTTGACAGTGTTGCGGTAGTACTTTTCACCTTCGCTGACTTATGTAAGTGCATTGTCTTTGCGGCCATCAAAATACAGCCCATATACAGAGTCAATACTTTCGGTGTTTTGGAACTTAACTCCAACACTTTGTTTTGTCCGACTAATCTTGCGTTTGTCAGTGACAAAGCTAGTCTGATTCTCTGTTATCAAACCTGCTTTTTTGGCATCCAGAAAAGCAGATGAAACAATCAAGGCCGCTGCTCTATCACTTACTCCAAATCTTTGGGCAGCTAAAGCAGTGTGTTCCAATACTAGTGTGTTTTGTTTGGTTTTAGAGGATGGAAGAGAAAATGCATCATCAGCATCGTTTTTGGAAGAATCCATGTGCGACGCACCTACATTGTTGTCGTCTGTATGAGAGTCTGGCTGATCTGAATGGTCACGTGTTCTAGCTGATACTATTCTGGTAAGTGTTGATGTTTAATGACGTTTTAAAAGCTTTTCTTTACGTTCAYTTTTCTTTGTAATCTTTTTTGTTTCAGGTAGATCAACACTTCCAATGCGACCAATTCTTCTGGTTATCCGGTCCAAGATGGAATGGTTGTTCATTGATAGGAACTTTCCTTTCCTTTGGACAAGAAGAAAAATAAACGCATTTACAAACAGCGATGTCGAAGCGCAAAACATATTCTTTGCAGGACGTGAATTTTCGTAATAAAGTTGAACTTACATTACATATATCGTATTTGGCAAAAAACTCAATTAAACTCATATCAGATTGTGCCGGCAATAAATTTGTGAGAAATTCAAGAATTGTCTGCCCACAATCTGGTTATTTAGGACGAATGATCCCTGTAGACCCCCTAAAACGGCCATTATTCCTTATTCCTTATTGAGCTTTGATACTGTCAAATGCATTCGTAGTGAACAGTTTCAATGTTAGGGTTCTTAGATACGTTCTCAAGAATAACAATCTCTACTCGGCATCTATCATTCACACGCATCATATCCAAAACGTTAAACCAAATGTGTTAAGTCGATCCATAATAGATGACGAGATCCTCTGCTATCTCACTGATGTCTACATGGCAATTTTACCTACACGACACTATTTCTTTAACTTTTTCGCTAAAAGCAAGCTTTTGGAAACTTCACGACCTTCACTGCTTCACTGAATACTTTGTGCCACACAAGTAACTACTTATGACAATGATTGAGTAGACTCTCCAAGCGATTTCTGGAAGACTTTCAATGATTCAATAGCCGTGATTATATTGGATACACAAAAGTTCAATTAAACACATTGTTACGTTGTGTTGCATTGTACAAATCGTCAGACAAAGCTTTTATAATATATCGTCGGCTAAAATGCAACAACAACGTCCACTGAAGAAACACGAAAATTACTGTCAAAAATAATAACCATTTTATAACCACAACTAAAGTTAGGTTTCAGTGTATAATAACCAATATATAACCGCTTTATAACCTAAACTCAAATTTTGTTTTTTGCAGCATCTCCCCAAATAAAATCGAAAATCGCTGTCAGATATAATAATCAATTAATATAACCATTTAATAACCACAACTAAAGTTAGGTTTCAGTGTCTAATATCCAATATATGATATATAAAATTTTGTTCCGATATGAGTGGTTTCGATTATATCCTTTTTCCTTCGCCTGTAAACTTATGAAAGGTGATGTTATTTAGCATTTTATGTGACGATATGTAGTTTCACTTTCATATAAATATGAAAGTCATGCTCTATTTGAAATGCAAGTCTGCCTTGCGGTTGGTTGTTGTTTTCATAATGTCATCCTACACTAGCGGTGGGCAGCCATCACCTTAGGAAAAGCCATAATGTGTTATATTAAATACGTAAATTAGTATAATTGCTAACCCACACACACATACACTGCCCAATTTTCAACCAATTAAGTAAATATGTAACGAATCCAGCTGATTTGCTCATTCTGCTCTGCTCATTTCAGATGCCACTAACAACAAAACACAGCACACGGCGAGTGCGTATTTAATAAACGCTGTGCAACGGTTCGGTGCGGTTGATTGCTGGTACGCGAACCACAACACACACACATACACACCCATCAATTGGGTGTTTTGCATACGCCAACGGCGTGTAAACATTTAAAACAAACACAAACACACAAGTAACGGAAAATGTTAGTTGTAACAGCGAGCCAACAGAAGAGTTGGCCCAGCAGTTGTACAGGTAGCGATGATAGTTGTTGTAGTAATGAAGTTGTGACGGGTAGCGAAGCAGATGACAACAACTATGGCAGCAGTTGTTGTTGTACACAAAAATGTTGCTATAAAGTGAGTAGTGGTGGGTGTGAGAGCAGTAGGGTCGGTGGTGCGCGCAGCAAAAGTCACGTGCCACGCGCCATTGCTGCTTCCTGGCTACACACATATCTGCTGCTCTTGATGCTCACCACCACACAGCTGTTGCACGCGGCGCACGGCTATTTGATAATCGTGCACGAGAACGTGCCGGCTGGCACGGTGGTCTTCAACGCGTCGGTCTACAAACTCGGCTCCGAACGCCATTACAAAATTAACGCACACAAATCGGCGCATTTCGTACATCACCTGGTGGCCGTCAACCACAAAGATGGCCAGATACAATTACGCAAGCAATTGAAATGTGATGGCATCTATTATCCGAATCTGTTCACCTTCTATGTGGACTCGACGTCGAATCGGCTGCGCAGCATCGACTACTACAGTCTGCCGGTGCGTATATTTGTGACGGGAAGTGACTGCAACGAGGATCGACGCATAGAGGAGGAGATGCATAGCCGGCACTATGAGGAGGAGGAGACGGGTTATTCGAAGCGACGCAGACGTTATATCGACACCATTGCACAGCCCGATCTACGCTACTTCGGCGCTTACTTGGCGCATACGAGTAACAGCGTCGAGCTGACGCCGCGCAGCACGGATGTGGATATGCTCAATCATAATAACAGTCGGCGTGAGTTCCGCGATGGCGACTTGATATTCGGCGATAATTTCGATAATGAGATGCGTCATCGTATACTTAGCCGTAAGCGACGCGCGAAGGAGCCGCTACAGTTGGAGCCGTCGCTGCATCGACGCATCTCGGATGCTAAGCAATGGATCTCGGAAACTTATGCCTCTTACGCCATACACACAACGGATAAATGGAATCAAATCTGCTTGCGGCGTTCGCAGTTTATTAACAATCTCAATGCTTTTTTGCCGAAATCGATTTGTCAGTATTGCAAGGTGAACTTTTTGGATGTGAATGATGAGCGCTTTGCGATCGAACATCAGAATCACGATTTGGTGGCCAGCCGTGATGTTTGCATACGCGAATCTATATGGAAGGTTAGCATCACCTTCAATATACGTTGCAATCGTAATGAGATCGTGGATTCGGATCATCGGCTGAAGATCGTCTATCATTATCAGGAGTTCAATGACACCGATATAGCGAAACGCGTGCGTCGTGAGCTGCGCAATCAGTCGCCATACTTCGAACAGGCGCTCTATGTCGCTTCTGTGTTGGAGGAGCAGCCGGCCGGTTCAGCGGTGACAACAGTGCGTGCACGCGATCCCGAAGACTCGCCAGTAGTATATTCAATGGTTTCGCTGTTGGACTCGCGTTCGCAGTCGCTCTTTAAAGTCGATTCGCGCACCGGTGTGGTTACAACGTCGGCGAGTTTGGATCGTGAACTAATGGATGTGCACTATTTTCGTGTAGTTGCTACAGATGATAGTTTTCCGCCGCGTTCCGGCACCACAACGTTGCAAGTGAATGTGCTGGATTGTAATGATCATAGTCCCACCTTCGAGGCTGAGCAATTCGAGGCCAGCATACGCGAAGGCGCCACAGTCGGTTCGACGGTGATCACTTTACGCGCCACAGATCAGGATATAGGCAAGAATGCAGAGATCGAATATGGCATTGAAAGTGTAACTGGTGAGTAAAAGCAAGTTTTCGAGAATTGGCTTTAACCTCCATATTAACCGAACTGTATTTGTATTATTATTCATATTTCATTTCTTTTAACAGATGGCACTGGCACCTTGCAAGATCAAGAGCTGCCAATTTTTCGTATTGATGCACGCTCAGGTGTGATATCGACACGTAGTACGTTGGATCGCGAAACTTCGGACAGTTATAATCTCATTGTGACCGCCTCGGATATGGCTTCGGCGCAGAGTGAGCGCAAAACCGCTACCGCAACAGTGATCGTGAAGATATTGGACGACAACGACAACTATCCGCAATTCAGTGAACGTACCTACACAGTGCAAGTACCCGAAGATCAGTGGGGTGATGATAACATAGTGGCACACATACGTGCCACCGACGCCGATCAGGGCAACAATGCGGCAATACGTTATGCGATCATTGGCGGTAATACGCAATCACAATTCTCCATCGATTCGATGAGTGGCGATGTGAGTCTCGTCAAACCGTTGGACTATGAGAGCGTACGCAGCTATCGTCTGGTTATACGCGCACAGGATGGTGGAAGTCCATCGCGCAGTAACACCACACAGCTGTTGGTGAATGTGATTGATACCAATGACAATGCGCCGCGTTTCTATACTTCACAGTTTCAGGAATCTGTGCTGGAGAATGTGCCGGTGGGTTACAATATCATTCGCGTACAGGCTTATGATGCGGATGAGGGTGCAAATGCCGAGATCGCTTATAGCATCTCGGAGCGTGATGATAATTTCCCGCTGGCTGTCGATTCACGAACCGGTTGGGTGCAAACGATCAAACCATTAGATCGCGAGGAACAAAGTCGTTACACATTCCAAGTTGTTGCCAAAGATGGCGGTGTGCCGCCGAAATCTGCAAGCTCCACGGTAGTAATAACAGTGCAGGATGTAAACGATAATGATCCCACTTTCAATCCGAAGTACTATGAGGCCAATGTGGGTGAGGATCAGCCGCCGGGTACGCCTGTGGTAACAGTCACCGCCACCGATCCGGATGAGGACTCACGTCTACATTACGAGCTCACTTCTGGCAATACGCGCGGTCGTTTCGCGATTACTTCACAGAATGGACGTGGTCTCATTACTATTGCACAATCCTTGGACTATAAACAGGAGAAACGTTTTGTGCTCACCGTAACAGCTACAGATTCGGGTGGTCGTTCGGATACCGCTACTGTGAATATTAATATTACGGACGCCAATAATTTCGCGCCCATTTTTGAAAATGCACCATACAGCGCTTCAGTTTTCGAGGACGCGCCCATTGGTACGACCGTCTTGGTTGTCTCGGCTACCGACAGCGATGTTGGCATCAATGCGCAGATCACATACTCGTTGAATGAGGAAAGCATAAATGGACTAGGCAGTCCGGATCCTTTTTCGATCAATCCACAAACTGGCGCAATTGTGACAAATGCGCTTTTGGATCGTGAAACTACTAGCGGTTATTTACTCACCGTCACCGCCAAGGATGGTGGCAATCCATCGCTTAGTGATACTACAGATGTGGAGATAAGCGTGACAGATGTGAATGACAATCCGCCCGTCTTCAAGAATCCACTCTATCAAGCATCTATACTGGAGGATGCGCTTGTCGGGACCTCCGTTATACAAGTATCTGCTACCGATCCAGATATTGGTTTGAATGGTCGTATAAAGTATTTGCTGAGCGATCGCGATGTCGAGAACGGTTCGTTTGTTATCGATCCTACATCAGGCACAATACGCACCAACAAGGGTTTGGATCGTGAGAGTGTGGCCACTTATCATCTCACCGCTATTGCTGTGGACAAAGGTTCACCGCCGCTATCAAGCACTGTTGAAGTTCAAATACGTTTGGAAGATGTTAATGATTCACCACCGACGTTTCCTTCGGACAAAATTACGCTTTATGTGCCGGAAAACTCTCCTGTTGGTTCGGTGGTTGGTGAAATACACGCCCACGATCCAGATGAGGGTGTCAATGCAGTGGTACACTACTCTATTATCGGTGGCGACGACTCAAACTCATTTTCGTTAGTTACACGGCCAGGCTCAGAGCGTGCGCAGTTGTTGACCATGACCGAGCTCGACTATGAATCCAATCGCAAGCGTTTCGAGTTGGTCATACGCGCCGCCAGTCCTCCGTTGCGTAACGATGCGCACGTGGAGATATTGGTTACCGATGTTAACGACAATGCACCAGTTTTACGCGACTTCCAGGTGATCTTCAACAATTTTCGCGATCACTTCCCTAGTGGTGAAATCGGCAGAATACCAGCATCGGACGCTGACGTCACCGACAAACTAACGTACCGCATACTCTCCGGCAACAATGCTAATCTTTTGCGTTTAAATACCACATCAGGCGGTTTAATCTTGAGCCCACAGTTGAATACGAATGTGCCGAAATTTGCAACTATGGAGGTCTCCGTCTCGGATGGCATCAATGAAGCCAAGGCAATTATGCAGCTTTCCGTGCGTTTGATCACCGAAGACATGCTATTCAATTCCGTTACAGTACGCCTTAATGAAATGACGGAGGAGGCTTTTCTATCGCCACTCTTAAACTTTTTTCTCGACGGTTTGGCTGCTATTATTCCATGTCCAAAGGAAAATATTTTCGTTTTCTCCATACAAGATGATACCGATGTGACAACGCGCATACTGAATGTGAGTTTTTCCGCAAAGCGTCCCGATGTCTCACACGAAGAATTCTACACACCACAGTATCTGCAAGAACGCGTCTATCTGAATCGCGCTATATTGGCACGTCTAGCCACAGTTGAAGTGCTGCCTTTCGATGACAATCTGTGTGTGCGCGAACCTTGTCTTAACTTCGAAGAGTGCCTCACAGTGCTGAAGTTCGGTAATGCCTCAGAGTTCATACACAGCGACACAGTGCTCTTCCGTCCCATTTATCCCGTGAACACCTTTGCATGCTCATGTCCCGAGGGCTTCACTGGCAGCAAAGAGCACTATCTCTGCGATACGGAAGTGGATCTTTGCTACTCAGACCCCTGTCGAAATGGCGGCACATGCGTACGACGCGAAGGCGGCTACACTTGCATGTGTTCACCAAAGCATACAGGCGTTAATTGTGAAACTGATATATCGACGCTGAAGCCTTGCATGTCCGAAGCCTGCGATGGTGGTTATTCCTGCATGAACTCATTCCTGAGCTCACAGCCACCACCTTACACGGCGACATGTGAGCTTCGTTCCCGTTCGTTCTCTAAGAACTCTTTCCTCACGTTCGAAAGTCTCAAACAGCGACACCGGTTCAATCTTAAGCTACGATTTGCAACAGTGCATGAAAATGGTTTGCTGCTTTACAATGGACGGTACAATGAATTGCACGACTTCATCGCGCTTGAAATACTTGAGGGTCATGTTAGCTTTTCATACTCACTGGGCGACAACAAGCAGAGTGTGTCAGTCGTACAACAGGCGAAGGTGTCGGATGGCGAATGGCATGATGTGGAGGTGATATACCTCAACCGGACTGTGACACTCGTACTCGATAAATGTGATACGGCGATAGCTTTGGCTGGTAATCTGGGCGATCGTTGGAGTTGTGCTAATCAGACGACACTCATACTCGACAAACGTTGTGCGCTACTCACCGAAACCTGTCACCGTTTCTTGGACTTGACCGGTCCACTACAACTTGGTGGTCTGCCACGTATACCCGCACACTTTCCGGTGGAGAATCAGGATTTCATTGGTTGCATTTCAGATTTACGCATTGATGAACGTTACATAGACCTGAACTCGTATGTTGCAGATAATGGCACTATCTCTGGTTGTCCACAGAAGGCACCACTCTGCTCTTCAGAGCCATGCTTTAATGGCGGTGTTTGTCGTGAAGGTTGGAATACCTATACCTGCGAGTGCCCGGAGGGTTATGCTGGTAATGCCTGTCAAGAGACTATACCAGCACCTTGGCGTTTCTCCGGAGATGGCAGCCTCAGTTTTAATCCATTATTGAGGCCTATACAACTGCCATGGGTCACGTCACTCTCAATGCGTACTTTACAATTGGATGCATTTCTGCTGCAAATCCAAATCGGGCAGAATAGTTCGGCAGTACTTTGTCTGAAGAATGGCATACTCTACTACATTTACGATAATGAGCCCATGTACTTGGCTGGTGCCTATCTTTCTGATGGCAACTGGCATCGCATCGAAGTGAAATGGCTTGGATCCGAGGTACAGTTTTCTGTAGATTACGGTCAACGCACAGGCGTCGTGCCAATGTCACAAAAGGTGCAAGGACTTTATGTTGGTAAGATTGTGATAGGCAGCGCAGACGGTTCGATTGGAGCAGTTGGTGATATGTTGCCCTTCGAAGGTTGCATACAAAATGTGCGCATTGGCGCCTCGCAGTCCGTATTATCGCGTCCAACTATACGTGAGAATGTTGAAGACGGCTGCTTGTCGCGCGCCGAATGCCCTGAAAGCTGTCCACCACACTCCACTTGCACAACGACTTGGGATCAATCGCAATGTGAATGCTTGCCTGGCTACGTAGGATCCGATTGCATACCTATCTGCACCGTGAAACCTTGCACAGCTGGCGTGTGCCGCGCGAATATCAGCGAACCACGTGGTTATATGTGTGAATGCAACAGTTCCTTGCAACATGGAGAATACTGCGAGAAGACCGTACAGCAGCCTTGTCCTGGTGGTTGGTGGGGTGAAAAGGTTTGTGGACCATGTAAATGTAATTTGAAACAAGGCTATCATCCAGATTGCAATAAGACCACCGGTCAGTGCTATTGCAAGACGAATCATTACCAACCGCCAAATGAGACTGCATGCATACCCTGCGATTGCTACTCAATTGGGTCCTTCAGTAGTGCATGCAATCGTCTGACTGGACAATGTGAATGCCGTGAAGGTGTTATTGGACGACGTTGTGACTCCTGCTCGAATCCGTATGCTGAGGTAACACTTAACGGCTGCGAGGTGGTCTATGACGCCTGTCCACGTTCATTCGCGGCCGGCATCTGGTGGCCACGCACACCGCTTGGCAGCACAACTATAGAGAATTGTCCCTCGCCGGCCAGAGGTAAAGGACAACGCACCTGCGATGGTATGTCAGGTGGCTGGAACCAACCGGATATGTTCAACTGCACATCCGATCCATTTGTTGAACTACGTAAACAACTTTCGCAACTGGAAAAGCTAGAGCTAGAGTTGAACTCATTCGTTGCCATCAAAATGGTGGAAAACTTGCAATTGGCCTGTGAAAGTGTTGATCGCTCGAGCGCGGTGAAGAAGAAGTTGGTGAAGGATAGTCGTCGGTACAAAATGGAATCCTCCTTCTTGATCAACGAAGGCAACAATATGTGGTCAAATGAGCTGGAGATGGACTATCTATCAGACGAGCTTAAATTTACACATGATCGGCTCTACGGCGCTGATCTGCTAGTTACCGAAGGCATACTGCAGGAGCTAATTAACTACGAACTAATGCAAAACGGTTTAAACCTGACGCATAGTCAAGATAAGTATTTTATTAAAAATCTAGTAGATGCCGCAAGCGTTATTTTGGATCGGAAATATGCTGCAGAATGGAAACGTGCCACGGAATTGATACAGCGTGGACCCGACGATCTTGTGGACGCATTCAACAAGTATATGGTAGTCTTATCTAGCTCACAACATGATACGTACACGAATCCATTTGAGATTGTGCAACGGAATATGATATTCGCTTTGGATATTATCACTACAGAATCACTTTTCGGCTACGAACCCGAACAGCTCAGCGAATACCACAAAACTAAGCTGAATCTCAAACCCAATGCGTACACTACAGAAAGTGTAATACTACCAGATACTAGTGGTTTCCTGCAGCACTCCTCGAAGCAGAAACCCGTTATTACTTTCCCCAAATACAATAATTACATACAAGATAAAACGAAGTTCGATAAGTATACGAAAGTTTTGGTGCCACTGGACATGTTGGGTATTACGCCACCCGGCAGCAATGAAGTAACTCAGAACGCCAACGACTATCGCGCCATTATCTCATACGCACAGTATAAGGATGTAGGGCAACTTTTACCCGATATGTACGATGAGACGATCACACGTCGTTGGGGTGTCGATATTGAAGTCGCTTCGCCTATACTGTCACTCGCCATTTTAGTGCCATCCAGCGACACCGAGGAGAAACGTATAGAGATACCTTACCGTAAAATTTCTTCACAAAAAACAGATTCCAATGAACAGCAATTCATCGAGGTATTCGACGTGCCGAAAACGAGCAGTAGTGGCAGCGAGGAGCACATGATTGAGAATATACGCATTACGGCGCACGAAATCATGCCTCCATCGACAAGCAACTCACAAGAAACGTCTGCCGAAGTGTCAAGCAACGAAGCGGTGGAATTAAGTGATGGTGGTGAAGAACCACACATTAGTGTACGCTTCGACGATGAAAATATCGAGTTCCATGGTGATACTGGTGAAGAGGTCGTAGATTCACCAGAAGTAGGGAGTCCACACTTCGATGTAGGTTCCAGTGAACAGCAAAAGGGTGAGAATGAAGCTATCTACCGTAATCGCAGACTCGTCAAACGTCAAGTGGAAGTTATCTACCCATCCGAACAACAACAAACGCAACAAAATGTGATCTATCGTTCGCTTGGCTCACCACATCTGTCACAACCCATAAAATTGCAAATGTGGCTAGATGTGGAGCCAGCGCGTTTCGGACCACGCTCCAATCCACAGTGCGTGCGTTGGAACTCATTCACCAGCCAATGGACACGTCTCGGCTGCCAAACGGAAGTGCCCGACTTCGATGAGTTGCCACTGGATGGTCAACCGATTATTGTGAACTGTACCTGCACACACGTCTCCAACTATGCGGTGATTGTGGATATTATCGATCCCGAAGATATACCTGAGCCTTCATTATTGGTACAAATTACGTCGTATTCAGCATTTATGGTCTCGCTGCCAGTGCTGCTGAGCGTGCTCATCGCTTTGGCACTGCTGCGGGGTCAACAAACCAATTCCAACACCATACATCAGAATATAGTGCTGTGCGTTTTCTGCGCCGAGCTGTTATTCTTCGTAGGCATGCAGTCACGTCGCAATCTGCTCGAGAATGAATTCCCCTGCAAGCTTATTGCGATTTGCTTGCATTACTTCTGGCTGGCGGCATTCGCTTGGACTACGGTCGATTGTGTGCATCTGTATCGCATGCTCACCGAGATGCGTGACATCAACCATGGCCCGATGGGCTTCTACTTTGCCATGGGCTATGGTGCACCGGCCATTGTGGTCGGTTTATCAGTGGGCGTGCGGGCGCATGAATATGGCAATAGTTTGTTGTGAGTATTTTCCGACCAAATTGGCAATTGAACTTTGAATTGTTTTGCATAATTAATTCGTATTTATTTATTGCACAGCTGTTGGCTCTCTGTTTACGAACCGGTTGTTTGGTGGTTGGTCGGTCCCATTGCGGGCATGTCGGTGGTGAATCTGCTCATACTGTTTGTTTCCGTGAAAGCCGCCTTTACGCTCAAAGATCACGTACTCGGTTTTGGCAATCTACGCACGTTGCTTTGGTTATCCGTCGTCTCGTTGCCGCTGATGGGCGTCATGTGGGTCTTGGCCGTTTTAGCTGCTTCCGAGAATTCACAAATGTTAAGCATTCTGCTGTCGGGCGTAGTGGTGCTACATTCCATATTCTGTCTCATTGGCTACTGCATTATCAACAAAAGGGTGAGAGAGAATCTGCAGCGCACTTTCTTGCGATGTATGGGACGGAAAGTGCCACTCTTAGACTCTTCACTAGTGGTAAGCAATAGCTCGCATAATGTAAACGGTACAACGAGGCCCAATAATTTCCTCGCGGGCAGCTATGATACAGCGAGGAGGAATGTGGGTATCAGCGTCTCGAGCACGACTTCACGAAGCACGGCTAAAACTAGTTCCAGTCCATATAGGTGAGTTGTAGAAATTTATGTCGAAGATATATCCTAACCTTATTAAAATAGTAACCCAAATGAAAAATAAACAGTGTCTACCTTACCTTAAACTCCGTTTTATTAGATAAACTAAACTCTTATAGTAATTATTTTGTATTTGTTCTTTAATTTTTCCCTTACAGCGACGGCCAGCTGCGTCAGACCTCTACGTCTACATCCAACTATAATTCAGCCAGCGATGCACCCAGTTTTTTGCGTGGGTTCGACTCATCTACCGGCGGCGGTGGTGGCGGTGGACGCAGGGAAGAGAAATCACGTCGCCATCGCAAGGATTCCGACTCTGGTTCCGAAACAGATGGGCGTTCGTTAGAGCTCGCCTCGAGTCATTCAAGTGATGATGATGAATCCCGTACTGCACGCTCCTCGGGTACTCATCGAAGTACCGGTGTTAGCGCTACACCTTCTTACCTTCCTAACATTACCGAACATGTGCAGGCGACAACGCCACCCGAACTAAATGTTGTGCAAAGTCCGCAACTCTTCCCCAGTGTTAATAAGCCTGTGTACGCGCCGCGTTGGTCAAGCCAACTGCCGGATGCCTACCTACAGTCACCGCCAAATGTGGGCCGTTGGTCGCAAGAAACCGCGTCGGACAATGAACATGTGCATGGTCAAAAAGTGACCATATCACCAAACCCACTGCCTAATCCAGATCTCACCGACACCTCGTACCTACAACAGCATCACAACAAAATTAATATGCCACCATCGATATTGGAAAATCTGCAGAATGTACGTAACGATAACGGTTATGACACGCTCGAACACGAAAACCTTTATCGACGCAAGGAGTATCAGGACAGCTATGGACAGTTCGACACCTTGCCCGTGGCAGGCAACTACAAACCACCGAGTCATTACGGTAGCGAAAAGGACTATAACGGCAGTGCTAACGGTAGCACCAGTGGTGGTGGCGGCAATGGTGGCACTCAAATCGTTAATCACATGCGTTCCTTCCACCCTGACGCGGCTTACCTCAGCGACAGCATATACGATAAACAACGCACACTCGGCTATATGGGTCCCAAAGCGGAGTCACCGTATATGTCCAAAGAGCGTATTGCGCCCGATTTATATGGCTCCCGCGAGAATCACTATAGTCTTAAGAAACCGCATATGTATGTTGGTACCGCCGATTCCATGCATTCGGTGCATTCGTTGTTGAAGAACGACTACCAGGCGCAACAACAGCGCCAGCAAAATTTTCAGCAGCAACAACAGTTGCAACACCAACATCAACAGCCGACAGTAGCGGACTATCACTCCGATCGCATGTCGGAGGGTTCCGACAAAAACGGTTATCATTTTCCATACACAGCCGAAGAGGATCACATACCCGCCGCGCGTAAACTCAGCCACCAACATAATCCATCACCCTCGCTACACAGTTCGCATCAGATGCTCAATGGGCATGGGCACGCGCATGCGGTGAACGACATCAACAATCCCGGTATGCTGGGGCGACACACACTGAACTCAAGCTCGCGGCATGGTTCGCGCGCCAGTTCGCCGCCCTCAAGCATTGTGGCGCCCATGCAGCCCTTGGCGCCGCTCACCAGCATAACGGATACAGAGTGAGTAATCATATTTGCGTTCATATTGCCTTATGAAGAGACACTTTAGTTACTCGTTACTAGTTACTGGTTACTCGGTGTTACAGTTATTGTAGTATTTGGCATTTTCTTGGGCACCTTTTTTATTTAAATTTTTTTTTTTGTAATTTTGCACGGGCAAGTGAAACGATTTTCGAAAATGGTGAATAATTGGAAGATGGCTAATTTCTGAGCATTAAATTAAGAAACAAAATAAAAAGGAACTTAAATAAATATGTATACAGAGCACAGAAAAATGTTTCTACAATTTAAGACATCACATTTAGCATAAAAGGAAATTTTTGTAATCACTACTGATTGGCCTGAAAATACATTACCCTTGAAAGAGTTGGTTCTAATTATTATAAGAATAAATAGCAAGTTCCCTTTAAGCTGTTATTTTATTTTATCAATCCCTTTTTTAAGGCATAAATATCCCATAAAGGATTTGACTATTTTTATAAGCCTTTGCAAAGGTTTCGTGATTAACAACAGAATCTCAATCTCTCGCCTCTAAATCGTAAATCTTGAATCGTACACGTGTAAATCTGTATTTTCTGACAGTTCAGCAACGGTATCACCTATCCACTCCACTATGCCCTATGTTAACCGTCTGAAAGCAGATCCAGTTCGGACTTTATCTTCAAATTGTGATCTGGCAAAATTGTAAATCAGATATCTATAGCGCTTTTCTTCGACTAACATAGAGTTTGAAGCAATAATTTCTACAAAACTGATGTTCCTCTTAATTATCGCAAGCAAAATAGGTTCCTGAGACAACACTTAATCCAAATTTCCATACACTTGTTAGAATGTGCGGCTGTCCGCTAATTTTCGGAGCGCCATTCGCTAGATTGTTGAACAGTTTCGACGTTACATTCATGAACTCACGTCTTATCATTAGTATTTATACGTTTAATTAAAGTGAAGCCTTCTATTATAACATCAAGCAACTTTTCTACGAATTTAATTAATGTGAGTGACACATACCAATATCTGAATCACTTTTGGATCGTCGTTAGCAGAGGTGGATGGACGACTTGTATAAGGCAAGTTTTCTCTGATTTCATGCTTGGATGCTTTGATCCACTCAATTACTTGTGTTCGCGATAGGATAGACTCTATAAACCGAACACACCTGAAATGACAGTCTTTAGAAAAAAAAAAAAATTGATGGTAATATTAGATTTGTTAAACAAGTTGGCTATCTTATAGAGCGTTATTTTGGTGCTATCTTCTATTGCTACTGTATCAAATCAATTTTCGTTCGGTATGTTGGTTCCTGTGGCAATAAGTAAAGTAAATGTTCACGCCCCAGCTTACATTCAAAGTATGGAAGCGATTCTCTATTTCTTTAGCGTACACGCCTGGAGTTTGTTCGTAGTCACTCTGAGTCCGGAAACATTCAGGTTCTTTGATACCCAGTAATCGAGTCAAATCTCTCCGTAAATCTCGGACAACAGCGTAGCGTGCAACTGATTTAATGCGCGGTTGCTAAACTAAATAAATAAGCTTTCAATTATGTAAAACTTTAGGAAACTACCGTTCAAAAAGCCGTTAAGACATTGAAATCAACTTAATTGACTGCTAATTTTTTAATATATATATTTTTTTAAAAACCCTCTACGCCACCAAATGCCTGCGAGAAAAATCGTTTCACTTCCTGCGCTTCGCAGCAAAATTTCACGCTTTAAAATTATATTACAAAAACTATTTTACAACAAAAACATTTATCATATCAATAATATTTACTATCGGTGTCTATTTAAGTAATGAAATATTTATTAAAGAATTAATTCCATCATAAAATATGCATATACATATATAAATAAAAAACAACAAGTCCTTCTCAATTAAACTCCTTTAATTAATACAAAAACTTCTCATTCTATTTTTTCTCCTTTTTCCACTAAAAAATCACACACACTCATACAAACAACCCTACAACTACCATAAATGACATGAAAAACGCACAAATTACAACAACAACTACTACAAATCACATGAAAAATGCACAAATTACAACAAAAACTACAAAAAATAATAATTGTTGAAAAAAAATATATTAAAATAAATCTTACAAAAAAAATTTACAAAAAAAAATTTACAAAAAAAATTATAAAACTTATGTTTGCTTTAAAACTTAAACCTGACACACACACTACATGCACACACACACACGTACATATCCATCAATATTTATTTACTCACGCTCATTACAAAAATGCATTTGCAATTCACGGCCATACGCTTTGTAATCCCCAACAACCCATTTGACCCCCAAAACAACAATAAAAACAACCGCAATCCCCATGTTTGTAATTATGCTACCAAAAATAAAAACAACAAATTTAAATAAAATTACATACTTAATTTGAAAAATTTGCACGACAATATTAAATGACCGCAGGTGGTCATGGGAACGCCTAAAGAAAATCTAATTACAATTTTCTGTATTTTCCGCACGCAAATAAACGCAAATTCGGCGCAACGCAAACGTATTGCAAATGGCAACGCTGCGACGGCAATAAATTGAAATTAAATGCAAATTTAACAAAACTGACAAAAAAATGGTTAATGGCAATGCGTTAACACTAACAAATGACGTACCAAATAAAATCATTGATACGAAATCCCACGGAATGTTGCTGGGGATCATATAATAAATACCAAAAATAATATGAAAACAAATTTCAAAAAAA
>NW_017537001.1:18746-37538 GCF_001853355.1 Bactrocera latifrons | reverse complement strand
TTGGAAAAAATTAAAATTTTTTTTTTTAAATTAAAATAATAAATTTATACGATGCTGCATTATAATGGATGTGCAACAAAAATAATTAAATAAACACCGAAAATGCAACCCTGTACGCCGCTGAAATATGACCATAAATTGCATACTCAACCGCCAATTTGCGCCAACACCAACAACGTTCACACACGCCATTGCCTAAATTTATCGAAAATACAAATGTGTGGTGTCCATTACGCCTGCATACACACACGTCCACACACACACATGCAAACACGCGCGCTGCATCAAAATTTCGTTACAAATGCATTTCACACCACATGACCAAAATACCGTTGCACACTGCCAACAACAACATCAACTAACAATGCTAATAACACAAAAACAACACATGCTCAACCAATAAAAAAAAACAACTACAATAACAACAATTGTGACAATTGTGACAAACAAAAACTACTCACTTAACCGTAAACTATGCAAAAACCGAAACCAAAAACGCAAACGAAAAATTGCAAAAACTCTCGCATTCTCCTGTACTCTCCACTCTACTCTACTCGCCTCTACTCTACATTTTCATCCAACCACAACAACAATCAACGCAGTTCAGAGGTAACAAACAAGCATCATTATTCATGTTCTAACAACAATTACAATAACAAACATTACATTTATCTAGACTTCATTAAAAATCACTTCATTTCCGCAACTAATTGTATATATAATATTATGTTGACCAATATTTTGTGTGTTGATTTCCATTTACGTGCATAAATAATAAATAATTTTACTTTTCCACGTTGTTTTTATATCCTCCATTTTTTTTTTTTTTTAATTTATGTTTTTGTTTTTGTGTAATGTGCGTGAAATGCATTTTGAAAATTGATCATGTAAATGCACTTTGATTGTTGTTGTTTTTACCAAATTTCGGTTGTTTGTAATTGCAATTCAATTTATCGTAGTTTTATGTGTTGCGACGTCACTTTTTGAATTTTTTGTTAAATTTTTTTAGATAAATCTAATTCTGAATTTGTTGAGAAAACGCTCATTTGTAAAACTTTGCATTTTCGTGGGAAAAACTCCAGCCATATTCTTGACATTAAATTATCATTGACTTGAATTATTCATAATATTAGAATAATTATATTTTTTTTCAAAAATATATGCTGAAAAATTATATAGGAAACTGAAACTATTGGACACAAAAAGGATTTAGAATGAAAGTGGTTGAATCATATAATATTTTTGCGAATTCTTAAAAAATTCACCTTCAGAGTCTCTTCGCATATTATTGATATTTTTATACCATAACTCATCACTCCATAAAACGTGATTTTGCTGATGCAGTCAGTGCTTCCGCCCTTAATTTCATTACTTCACACAATTAACTATTGCCTAGTTCTGGCCCCATGAGCTAATACCGCTTACCCTCCGAGCTGGAGACTTTGCTTCTACTCCAAGTACGCTATTCTAGCTAGTAGGACCACTATAATAAACCGTGCTTATTTTTTCATACATTTTGTTCCCTTTAAAGAGGTAATTACCATTGACAAGGCATAATGGTCGCTAAATCATAGTCAAGACAATCCTCTCAAACACTTTATGATCGATCTTATAGTAAAGGTGTAACGAGAGACTTTGTTCGTGAAGGGGTAATTCACCTCAGCTCCTTTAATGATGGCCTTTATTGGTATTATATTTTAAAGCAACATTTATTTCCGAAATTTCGTTTAAAGGGATACATTGGTTTCCTCGACTAAAAAGCAGCCTTTTTTCAATAATTTGTTTCTCATATAAAAAACGAAATACTTTATTAGAAGTGTATTATTGTTACAAACATACACTATTAACATAGAAATTCTGAAATTGTTGAAGAAAAAATTTTAAATTCAGCTATTTCGACGCCATTTCCAGTGACCCCTCGGAAGAAAATGCGCCCGCGTTGGCAGAATAACTCCTTATACGATATTAGTTAAAATCTTAACTTAGAACTTGGACATTTTCATCAAAAAATAAAAATTTCAGTTAAACCAGCGCTATATTTTTTTTTTTTCAAATTGTTGTTATTGAAAAATAATCCTTCATCCAAGTCTTAAAGAATTGTATCCCAAAGACACACTTTCGTGAAAAGCACGTTTAATGACAGTGCACTTAGCCTAGCTAGCCTCGAGCGCACAAGTTCTCAAAGCCGCATTATCTGAAACTAATACTCGGATCAACTTGAAAATTTAGCACTCTACTATTGTAAAAGATTTATAGAATTTAATATGACAATGAAAAAACCCATATTATCCCTTACAGAAATCAACAAATGCTTTCAAATATCTGACTGGAAAATATTAGTATCTCTCTCAAAACTGACATCAAACGCGGGGCTATTATCAACCCATTTAAATCATTTTAACATATATATCCAACATTTAATAAAATAAAGACTTCCTACAAAATCTAGAATCAGTATATTATGTTAACACTACTAAATGGTTTGACGAGCGGGTTAGCTACTAACAACTGCCAAAAGGTCCTTCTGGTCGAGAGTAAATCGCAAGAAGCCGACAGAGCTCTACGCCTTAAGCAAAGTTCAACTATCAATAGTTATTAGAGTTGATCCCTTAACACTTGCTTCACGAAGCTCAGGTGAAATAACGGATCTCAAAATAAATTACCCAAGCAGATTTGATAGCTTCAAAGCGTTTCGTCGAGATAGATATGTAACACTAGAAGCTATATACCGGCCTCCAAAATCCCCTACATAACAGTCTAAGTGTGATCCTATCGTCAACTTGAGTGATTAGCCAGCTAACCTAAATTTAAACTAAAAAAAAGGTTTTATACATATTTCTTATGTTAAGCTAGCAATCACTATTGCGCGGAGGCTATTTCAAAACTTATGATAGAGCTCTGAAGCGCATGAGACACCAAGCTCTTCTACACTATAAAATACATAACTTGCAATGGTTACTTACTTTGTATCAAGTAATACGGTCAATATAAGTCCATCTCATTTTTTTTTTTCAATTTCAAATTTCTCTGGTGTTCTCAGGAACATCTTTGTTCGAAATTAGATTTTGTAGAGAATCAGCTGTGAAAAAAAAAAAAAAAAAAAAAAAAAAAATTTATTTTTAATTCAAATTAATGTTTGTTAGACCTTTGACAATTTTCTAATTTACTGCACATGTATGATTTTCAAAACCCACGAACATTCCAGTAGGAACATTTGCCTCACAACATTTCTTGCATATCATATTTGAAACCATATCACATTGTACATATCTACTAATTTTCGCATTTATTATAAACATATTAACACACACACACATTTGCAGTTGGACATTATTTGGCTGCATCGCTGGCGTCGCCGATATCCCTGGTCTCTGACAATCTGGTACACGTAGTTAAAGAGAGACAATTTTCAAATTTCTCACTTAAAATATGCTTTCTTTACTGCTAGTGGAAATTTCCTAACTTCTGCACTTCTCGAATAGTTTTCAAATAATTTTCTCTTATCGCACTAAATAATAATATAATAAATGCTAAACAGATATTTATAATATTGAAAAGATAAACATATAGTATATATAACTGTGTTGTAGAATTTGAATTATAATCGAAAAATTTTAGTGCAAATCAATACTTAATTAAACGTACAATTTAGTTAACAAAGTAAATATATATTTATCAATATAATAATCATAAAATTATTACCCTAATTTCCACATTTACTCAGCGCTAAATTTCTTGCGTAATTTGCCCGTAATATCAATAAATATTGGCACTAGCTGCGCTCGATTCCATAAGCTTTGGAAAGTAGCGACATATAGCTGGTAACAGTCACTTAATCAAGCAGGCGTCTAAATACCTTTCATAAGGTTTCCACATACTCTCGTATTTTAATTAACTTAATTATAATTGGCTAGGTTTGTTCTGGATGCAATTTAAAATATTTAACAAAAAATATAGCTCAGATCTAGAAAAAAATATTTTTTATTTTAAAAACTTTAAATTGAAATCATTTGTGCATAAAAAACGTTTCACCCAAGGTTGATCCATTTCAAGATTCCTACTTTTTTTTTTAAGAAAAAATACAAAAACTTCAAATTTACAGAACACTCTTTGGCATTTTTGAACTGGCGAATGACACGCCTGATGTTTTGCTCTATGGCCTTTTGACTTTACATATCGCTATAGGAAAAAGTCGGTGTGATATCGCATGATCTTGGTCGCCCATCGACCGGTCCAAACCGGAGATTATCTGCTCACCAAAGTGTTCTCTCAATAAATCCCCTGATTGATGCAATGTGTGGGAAGTAGTCTCGTCTTGTTGAAACTAAATGTCATCGAGATCAGAGCTTCAATTCGGTGGAATATTTTTCAATAATTTATGCTGGTAATATCCGTAGTACGCTCAGTAGGTCCATTATATTGACCATAAGTTGAGCGAAGCCCGCGTTGTTCAGGAGTAAACAACCATTTTCAATTATGAAATCGAAAGAAATTTGAATCTAATTTGATAATGGTTTGCAAGAAATATTTTTAGTTGGTATTTTTAACAAAGATCGATAAGACTTACGGTAGATAATATTTGGAGAAAATTCTGTAAATTCGTAGAAATCAAAGTACTTAAATTTTTACCTTCAAAAGCTCAGTACATTAATTACATGATAAAATTCTATTGAAATTCCCCATCAAAAATATTTGCTTAAATCTATTTGTTAGCATAAACTAAATACAATGAGTGTAGTAAAAATTAGAATATCGCTCCCAAACACAAAGACTTCACAAAAAACACAAACACACACACTTACCAGTTACACTCACACAATAGACACGAACATTGTTCAACCATCAATCCGCTCATACTCATACGTATGTAGATTTGCTTACATTTTCGAACACTCGCGCTACATACTTACAAGTACTAAGTACTCGTAAATTTTAATTTAGATACATTTATGGAAATTTCCATAATACATTATCAATTTCCATTTATTTTCATCAAATGCATTAAATTAAAAGCACCCAACTAAATTTGTTGAAATTAATCATTTTCGGCATGCGATTTTTAGTTCCCATACATACTTGTATAAGTATGGCATCAAGTATATACATATACATTGTTAGGAATGTATGCATATATCACCTATTAAAACACAACTTTCATAGCCATCAAATAATTAAAATTAATAAAAGTTTGAAGTTTAAATATTTAGAATATTTCATAGAATTTTCATGCATTTCCATATTGGAAGGCACAAATTATATTAATTTGTAGATGAGAGTATTTATACATTTGTTCGTGCCGAAACGCCTAAATTCGCACAAAGCGCAATTATAATAAGTGCAAAAGCAACAAATTTCGGTGCGTAATTTATATAATTGCTTTTACATTTGTTAATGCATTAGTATTTAAATGGGCTTTTAATATTATTTTGCGTTTATCACAGGCTTATGTAGATATATTTCTAAAATATTTACTTATAAATGCACTCGTACTACATGTAGCCGGCATATGTATAATAATACTACGCTATTTCACGAATATCTGTGGTGTATAACATTTAATAGTCGAAAAAGTTTTTTTGTATTATTAATCAAATTTTAAAATAAAAAATACAAAAAGACTTTTTCGATCATCAATATAATCAATTTTTATGGAAATCAGTATATTCATTGCAACAATATTTCGAAGAAATAAATTAAATTCCGAAGGAACTGCTTCGAAGAAATACACACATAATTTCACTTCTAAAATGTACCCCAACTTTTCAGTACTCACTTCATAAATCCAATGCATTCATGGCTATTATTACCCGAAATGGTAAAAATGTTTAGGGGTTAAACGAGTCAGCCGGGCAAAATTTGTCAAAATGTCAGATTTTGTTTTTGGCATAAAGTGGATTATAACGACTTAAAAATATTACAATATAGATGTCCATGTTAAATCTACTGTAGTATCAAAATTAACAGAGCTAAGCTTGTGGATTTAATCATTCAAAACTCGAAACTACTTTTCAAAAGGCGACGATTATCGCAAATATCCATCTAGCTTCATAATAACATTATCTAATAACCAACATGGGAATTCATTTTATTTTTCCCTACCTCCCGAATATGGATTTATGTGTCGAAGGGCCTAGCAAAAGACTACACTCGAGAGCGTGTTACGGGTGGTGTGACTTCGGAAGTTGCTATCAGACTCAGAGAATCTGGGTTCCTAAATGAACCAATGTCTAAACACACGGAAATTATCACACATTTACTGTCAAGAGCTCTATTTCAACTTCAGCTTTAAACTTCCTGACTTTTGCTGTGTCTTCCAAGCCGAGTTGCAGTCATTAAGGTAGCAGTAGATTTACTACTAGCTCTTTCAGAGCAGTAACCATCCACTCAGATGGCAGAGCGGCGATACTAGCCTTGAACTCAATAATAGTGCGTTAAGGGGTTTTCGAGGAATGCCTAACCTCGCAATCAATAGCTTGCAGTGTCTTTGCGATAATACTGGTATGAGTGCCAAACCTCAGCGGAATCGCAGTAAAATGTAAAGCTGATGATGACCTAGCAAGGGAAGGCACCGTAGAACCGTTATCGATGGAATGGGAGCGGGTTTCAAGACTAAATATTTGGGATCTTCTGACATCCGACCGAACTGACGGGAATACAAATTAAACTCCTGTAAAAATTCGTATTGGCTACTAAGCGTTTTGCTAATTTATAACTTCAAACACAGGAGTTCCTCTCTATGGCATACAAAGACATATAGTAGTCCACCTGCGATTTTTGATCAGCCATCTAACCCAACCTAACTATTAGACTGAAGAGAGTTAAAAGCAAAAGCCTAGTTACCTGCTAACCCCTAACTGTACGTAATTGGAACCTTGACTTTTTTCTATCACAATTCCGTAAGACGCCGTCTGCATAAGGATAAAGGAGTTCTTCTTTTCTATGGCTTCACAAAGAACTACATATAGCAGTCCAAGTGTGATCTCTCTAGATCATAATGACAACTTCCTTCACAGCTCAAGACTAGTTCCACCCTTTAATATCATTTAATAAAAGGTTTATTACTCCAAGAATTTCTCAATCGAAGTTAAGAAGATCAATCTCCTATTTATACTTTATTCAGCTTAGCCGATCTCGACTAGTTTCAGCCATAGCAGATTTATTAACATAGTTCATTGGTTTGACTTACCGCCTCAAAACTAGCAAAACAGCATGTAGCATATAACTTTTACCGACAATTTCTAAAGTACATCATATTAAGGTTTTGAAAAACAATAAGCATCACGAACAAAACAGTTTTGGAAATATGTAGACTTCTACGTAGTTTCTGTGTCAAAAGTATATTGAACGTACAACCAAGTATTTATTTTGGTAGATTATTTGGCTCTCCTATAAGAGAATGAAAACCTCTCAAGAAATGCTTAACACAAAAACAAAATCTACTGTGTACAATAATATGTGAAATAAATGTGGTTTGTGGAAAAAATTGTTTAAAAGTTGAGTAAGGTTATCGGATTATAGTTCGCTCTTCAAAGAATTATTTGAAAATACAAACTAATGAAAAAATTGTTTTTATTTTTATTTATTTTTTTGAAGCCTCTTATTTTACGCTAAAAATTGGTATTTTGCATGATATAATTTTTAGTTTTAGCGCAATACTAATTTAGCTTAAATATAAATATTAATGACTAACATTTTAAATTTAGTAGTTTTCATTGCTAAAAATATATTATTATTATTTCCAGAAATACTTTTGTAGTACGAAATACTGTAGTTTATACCTTTCATGAAATATTGCGCGAAATTCGTTCCCAAATTTTAACTAATACCACCTAAACTGAACTCTTTTCAAAGTTATTGCTGTTTACGGAAAACATCAGACAAGCCAAACACACGCTTCATTTTGCTGCTTTTTTAATCTCTATAACTGCTGGTCGCTTAACCTATAATTTTTTTACTTTATAGAGTTTTTCTTGCTAATAACTTACAATGAAAGAGTCTAGTTTATTAAATCGCAAAATGTAGGCAATATGAAACGTAATAATTATTTCCTGATACTTTGATAGAAGATCAGAAATTCAAATTGTATCCAAACTGTTAAACTCCTAAATTTTCACCTATTCTAATCAAATTTCTATAACCACACTCAAAAAAGTTTCTAAGCCAATAAAAGTATGTCAACGCTTAAGTAATCTTCAATGCACTTCTTATATACAAGCTTTTACTATGACAGCCAGCAGTGCCTTTAGCGACTTTTGGTGTTTTGGCTAATCATTGAAGCATCATTCGGTGAATGTAAAATCCTCACAATCCAAAACTTTAACCTAAACTTTAACCAAAACTATAACCAAAAACTTTAACCAAAACTTTAACCAAAATTTTAATCCAAAATTTAACCAAAACTTTAACCCAAACTTTAACCAAAATTTTAACCCAAAATTTAACCAAAACTTTAACCAAAACTATAACCCAAACTTTAAACAAAATTTAATCAAAATTTTAACCCAAAACTTAACTAAAACTTTAACCAAAACTTTAACCAAAATTTTAACCAAAACTATAACTAAAATGTATATACACAACACAATTTCAAATTCATCCATATGTACCGCATTTCATGAAAGGAATAAATTTATAGCGCAGCACAACTGTTGACAAAACAGCACCGTTAGCTTTTACTAACTTTTTTTCACCACAATTAATTAGTATTGACTCAACCAGCAGTAATCTAAAACCATTTCACAACTGTTTCTATTTTATTGCAATCTGTGCGTGCGTCTGTGTGTGTGTTTAGGAGGAACATTGATGATGATGAGACGACCGTGTGACCGCATCATCAACAACAACAACAACAGCAATTGCAGAAAAACACAACAATAAATGAACATAAACTACCGCTAATGCAACCAGAAGTGTCATTAAAGCCACCAGCTCAACAACAGCAGAAACAACAACAACAACCAAATCGAGTGTCCGCACAATTTACGCCACTGCCAATAACAATATTGCAACAACCAATGCCAGTGCAACTTTGGAAAATTAATCAGAAAATGTTGAAAAGCGATACAAATAGACAGCAACAACAACAACAGCAACAGCAACGGCAGCTAAAGCAAAAATACCAACAAGAACAAACACAACACTTCGCAACTATACGTCGTGTGCCATCGCCACACTACAGTGGCCGATGTCAGTAGAAAAACAAAAACAAAAACAAAAAGAAAAAAATATTGTTAAAATAGAAATAAAAAGCGAAACACAACAACTTAGTTAAGCATGTAAAGGTAACAGTATAAATACATACAAACACACAGCTGTAAGTGCTATATATATGTATATGTATGTACTTGTAAATTTATTTGTTAAGTTGATCATTAGTGTAAGACGAGAGCTCCATAATGTATGTATATGTTTGCAAGTATTGAGAGGAGTAAATTACGAAAACATAAAGCAAGAACAAAATCTAAAAAATAGTTATGCTATGTATTTATTGAACCGCAGAAATAGTGAAAAAAGAACATAAAGCTTATATAAAAATGTAAAAATGAAAATCGAAATGAAAAGCAAAAGAATAGGGAAGGAGTGGACTCAGATTTAATTAGGGAACAATAATACAATAACGTTGATAATTTGGTGAGTTTTAAGTTTATTTTTTTTTTTTTTTTAATTTTTGTAAAATTTTCGCGCTTCTACTTTGAGGACCTTCGTCTTAAGGGATACACATAGTCCGTTAGCGTAAAAGAGAACATTTTTGGAAATTAAGGAAACAATTTTTCACATTTTTATTCCGCCATTCTACGTGAATGAAACCTAAAAACACTCACATACTAGGATATATTACCCTACTCACGCTCGAAATAAGTTCAAAAATTGGTAAATTGCAGCGTTAAAAAAGTTGACGAAAATCCGCTTTTTGGTCAGATTCAGAACTATAGTGTGATCCACTTTGTGATCTCTTACTTCTATGTTTACCGTGCCCACATATCAGATGATCCATTCGATGAGTTCAATTTTCGGCCATTCGTTCGAACAATTCGACTGGTAACTGGCAAATGACACGCGCGATATTTTGCCAAAGCCAGAATCGAATTACTTTGCGTAGCCCCATAGGAAAATCAATAGTTCTCAATTATACCCGATGGTTGAACTCTCTCTCTCTTACACTTTTTAATGCACTTCCATTTGCTGCTTTGAATAAAGATATAAATTGTTCCCTTTTTTAACAGTTCCGATCTCATACACCACTTGATGGCGAAGCAAACATAGCGCACATACGCCCTCAATAGCTTCCTGTACAAAAAAAACAAATATATATTACTTTTTATAAGTTTGGGTGAATTTCTGTCTTTCAAATATTATTTATAATTTAAATCTAACGTTTTTAGGACCAGATTATAGATTTTTTGTACTGCCCTTGATTCATCTGATTTTGCAAAGTTGCGAATCGCAGAACCAACTGGTATAAACCCAGTAGACTGAAATAATTAAGCGTCTCTTTATAAGAAGTTTACAACTCAAATTCTCGGTTATGTTTTCGTAATATTTCGATTCAAGATCACTAAGATCACAGAGCTAGTAATGATCATGTTTTGATAATACAAAATACTTTCAAAGCTACATATTTAATTCAACGCTTGTAGATAAACTGAAAACCCACCAGATTATCAATATATTTAGGAAATCTTCTTTCATCACTAATACCTTAAGGGGCTCATCCCAGCTTTGAAAAACACCGCCTCGAAAAACTTGGCTCGTGGTTCCTTCACACTGACTTATTATGCTTGTTTGCTAAAAAAACAAAAGAATTAACGGCATTTTAATCGATAACCCTAAATGTAAAAAAGAGAATTTTGGTAGATACTCAAAAAAATTTGCCAAATTTGGGTTTTTTTTTACTATAAAAATACATTGTATGCGCTTACATGTCCTGAATGTCCAAGCCATTCACTCAAACAGTTTTTGTGATACGATGAAAAAAAGTTTGAAAAACACTGTTTTGAGAAAAACGCTTTTAAAGTTTCAATTACGCAACTCAGCGCTTCGTATAGCTCCATATTCTAACTGCTGTATCTTTAAGTCGACTTCGAATATTTAAAAATTGCTTTTCTAGACATGTTCAGAAAGCAATTTATGAAAAAAGAGCCAATCACATGGGATGACCACTTAACACACTTCAAATCATGAATAAAATAATAATTTATGCTACCAAACTTGCATTTATTAGCTAACGCGTGGGACACAGCAATAGCTGAAGACACTTTTTGTAAATATTCTGTTGTGTAAACAAGAGAGAAAAGAATGTATAAATGTATAGAAAAAAGGAAAGAAAGATACAAGTGTACAGAAAAGCACTAGCAAAGAGAGATGTAGTAAAGACCGCTTTAAGCTTTGGTCCGTGTGAATAGTTCGTTATAGACTTTCATCAAATCTTCACATCCTCCCCAATGAAAGACGGTAGAATGGATGATGCAAAGCATTTAGAAGTTAGAGCACTTAGTCAATCGTGGTAGACTAACCGCTCCAACTTCTATAAACTATAACGTCCAAATTGTAATTTGTAACGCATCAATATTGAACCTGAGTAAAAGTGTCTGCAACAAAGAGAAAAAGTAAAACCATAAAAACAACAAAACCTAACATATTTTCACAAATACTCTTATAAAAACAAAAACTAAAATAACTGTTGAAAAGCTGCGTAAAACTGTTAAAGCAAAACGCACGAAATCCAAATAGGCTAAAACATTAATGATAAT
This sequence comes from Bactrocera latifrons, assembly GCF_001853355.1. Lineage (NCBI taxonomy): Eukaryota > Metazoa > Arthropoda > Insecta > Diptera > Tephritidae > Bactrocera > Bactrocera latifrons. The sequence continues at coordinate 25,788 of NW_017537001.1, read as the reverse complement.
CAAATGAAAGTATTGATATTTTGAAAAAATAAAATAAAAATGGCATAAAATGTTAAGGCGTCGATCCGAAAAGTAGCGGAATGAAGAATAATTTTTTTGATAATTTCTGTTAACTCGCAAATGAGAAGACGATATATCTTTTCGAAGTTAGGAATACAGATAAATATTTATCCTTCATTAGCATAGTTTTTTTTTTTTGTATGAAATGAATTTAGTTGTAAGTTTAGGTTAATGTAAGTTAATTTATTAATATTTACTTTCGTGTATAAAGTATACTCATTTTAAGGCTATTAAAAACATCGGAAAACCGAGCGAATACATAAAAATATACGGATATTAGTGTATATTTTCGTAATTCAGACTGAATTTTTCATGTATCCTTGTACATGTATTAAGCAAATGTTAAGTATTAAATTGAATCAACGTAAAAAAGCAACACACATCTTAATACAATTAATTATTAGTCTTCGTGGGCAAAAAAGTATAATATTATTCACCAATCATTATCAAATATTAAGCCAAGTAAGAAAATAAATAGGCTGAAGAGAATTATTTGAAAAGCAAGCATATGCTGAAAAATTGTTATGTGTAGCTTTAAAGATATTAAATTTGAATTTTACGAACTTTTATTCTCAAAAAGCTCAAAGTTTATTTGAATTATTTTCACAACACTAACTAGCTTAACCCTAAAGTTTCAGTGAATTTACTACTTTGCTATTAAAAAGCATTTGAGCACATATATTTACTGTTATTAAAATGAACGAACTTACGAGCTTTTATGCGTTGCAAAAAGCTCAAAAACATGTATTATACCAGTATATTTTGAATTATTTTCACAATCAGCTTATACAACTAGTTCAACCCTATGCAATTATGTGGAGTTTAACTCAATGCTTGAAAACATAGAAGAGAATAGTACTTCCAAACAACAGTTAAAATGTTGATACGAAAGCCATTTAGTAACAGTAAAGAGCGTGTATAGTTCCATTCAGTGAAATTTGCTAAATGAATTGCAACAAAATAAACTTTTAGTTTTTGAAAAAGCTCTTCTAGTTTTGAGGTTTTTCTAAGTAGTTTTTGGCATTTCCAGACATGACATTCAAAAGGAGCTTTTATGTCAAATAACAAAAATTGCTTCACCTAATTATTGAACGCTGTGAGCTCCAAAAGCTCTGAAGCCTATCTAGACTAAAGTATGATTTTTAATTATTTAAAAAGTCAAATTCGCATATACATATAATATCAAGTATGTACAACGCATATTTCTACATAACTATGGGTAGTTGTAATTGCAAAAGCTTTTGGAGCTTTTATCTTAAAACATTATATCTGCATAAAACTGAGCACATACTAGTTATCGTAAGTTATGAGGGTAAGCTTTACCGGTATGAGCTTTCTACAGGTAAGAGCTTTTTAAAGCTTTTATGCCCCAGTTGCAAAGCTTTTGCACATACTGTAGAAAGTACGTAATTGAAATAGTTACAATAAATTATAATAAGCCAATTTGAATTGATATGCGACCTTTTCAAATATTTCTCTTCAGCCTACAGAGCTTACTAACTAAATATCTTGCCAGAATATCGTATCAGCTGCATTTTTAGGAATTTAAGAATCATTAAAATACATAAGTTTGCATTTATATAACCTCAATTAATTAGTATGAATATAGCTTAATTTGCAATTTGATTTCAACTCTCTCAAACCACCTTATCGAAACGTAAACGTAAAGAGTGCCTCGACCATAGTTTGGAGCTTATTCGAATTTAGTTGGATAAAAGTAAAGTAAAGCAAAGTAACGCAAAGTAAAGTATAAAGTATATATATAGGGAAGGTAGAAAGCAAGTGAGAGTAGTAAAAACTAGTTTTATGTAAATTACGGACAGCGTAAAAGGCAAGCAGAGAGCAAAGAGCATCTGCCAAGTGTGTTACTCCATTCAGCTTCTTATGCCATACTTTTAGTTAAAATTTTGGTCAACTTTGATCGCATGGAATTATAAATAAAATAAATGATATATTTAGAATTATTTTTAAGACAAAAGAAATAAAATAGAGCAACTTTAAGTGACATCGAAGTAGAAAGCAAAGCATTTATTATAAAAATTTTGCACAAAATTCGAAGCACATYAGTAATTATTTATATAAAATTATAAATATAATTTATTTATTAGTTTGTTTTAAGTAAAAGATTTAATGTACATACAGACATAATGAAATCTTGAATCTCCCAGGCCGCTGGCATTTGGAAATTTATTTAGAAAACAAAAACAAATACTCAACCAGTGATTGCAATTATTGTTTTACCATTATTTTGTTATATAATATTATTTAATATATTTTACTTTATTTTCTTGAAACCAACTTTTCTTGAAATTATTGTAGTTAGTAGTTATGTATTTAAAAGAAATTTGTATATTATATATACAGCATATAAACACACGGCTATATTCAGAAAATAATCATAATTAGTACCTAAGTTATCAAAACACATAAATACACACATAAACAAAATCACATAAACAAAACACGAAACGACATACTCATAACGCAGTTTCTGTAGGAAAAAATTTGCATAAACTAATTGCAAATAATTTCTAAACATTCAAATATGTGTATACATTCTAGTTTAAGTTGAGTAAAAAACACACAAAATCAAAAAAATCATTTAATGCTAGTTTTTTTTATATGGAAAAATAAATATATTAAATATAAATAGTTATATGTATACAAAAAAATATATCAAACTTATCGGAACAAGGCGAAACATAAATATTTAAACATATATTCTCTGTGTATATTACTTACGTTCCAGCGTTGCACGTTTACAATAACTGGAAGATTATTGTACAATATTATGCCGTAAAGAATATATAATTTAAACACATTGAATTTGCATAAATAAATGTAATTAAGAATTGAAAAAATATATAAGATATATTGGTTTTTATTTTAATCTAAAGGTAACCAATTTATAGGTTAGAGAAGAATGTGTCAGAATGGATATGATTGTAGGTGTTACAAAACGCTGTTCGTATGTGGAATTGAGCAGAATAAGCTGCCATAAAAAGCATTCAAAGTGCATAAAAAGCAATAGAGCTCTGACAAGATAATGACAACCGAAAGTTTCAATTCGAATTTTTGAACAATATGAAACTATCAACAGTGGCGTTTGAAGGAAAATTGTGGAAAAATAATCAGTATTGGAAAATAAGGAATACTATAATAGAGTTTCAAATTATTTTCTTTATCTATTATATATCCATATTCTTATACCTACACATATACGATATATATAATCTAAGGGATTTTATGAATCCATTTCAACCTTTTTAGGCTCACTCCCATTATAATATTTATACAAATTTTTATTAAGATATTTTCCTAACTAACTCTTGTATATTAGCTTTCGGACTACGATATGTTCGTGGCGATGCAGAGCCTCCTCACTAGAATACAGTTGACATTCTAACGGGAACTTGATTGATTCATTCTTGGCCGTCAAGCCGGCGCAGTTCTTTTGGAATGGAATTCATAAATTACCAGGTACTGTTACAGCATATCCCAAACAATTTTGATGTCAAAGATGCATAATCCGCTCGAAAGCTAATGATCGAAAATATCAATAAAATAATAAAAATCGTCTAGTCCATATAAATATCCATTTATACGACAAATAATGCTTTGGGATCTATTTTGAATTAAATGGAAATACTTCGTACCAAGTCCAATTTATCAAGTTAAGCTGTGATGATATGAAACTATTTGCAAATGAAAATATTCTTAAAGAAAACTGTGAGGAATGAAGGGCCACAATAAAGCCTGATTTGATTCCAACTTTTTTCGATATTTAAATATCTTCTCCAGGCTCGGGTCCGAATTTTTGTTGTCCTTGTGGATTCTAGTTGAAAGCGTGATTCTGTCTAGAGCTTGCCTCAAATTATAAACGAGCGATCCCCACTTTCTTTTCAGCCCATAGGGTTGTTGAGTTTACGCGTGACTAAATGAGAAGGTGACGGGCCAGAAAACGCTGCATATACTGCGAAGGCATCGGTTGGTGAAAACTTGCAACGTTTTGATGTCAGAGACCACAAGATTGCGGGGATTTAACATTGGAGTGGCTTTTTAGGATGTCGCGTAATGAGCGCGTCGAAAATCTGCAGACCGTTTTGATGTATGATCGTTTTATTATTAGTTAGTTAGAAGACAAACTAGCTTAATATGAATTTCCTTCCCAAATATGAATTTTCTTCCTTATTTTGACTTAATATCAGAAAATTCCAAATTTACAAAAAAAAAAATTTTGTAGGTTAAATACCTATTGCAAAGCTGGTAGGCTTTTTCTTCGTTCGAAACTTTACTTTCTGACTACACAGCCTTTCTACCGCTTTCTCAAAAAGTACAAAACTACCAATTTGCCATATAACTTTTATCTATTTGAAGACTTCTAGGATCTATACATGTTGCATTCATTTTTTAACGTACTACTATGAGCACAAAAAAGTTAAACTTAATTCATTATTTTAAGATTCTTAATTAGCTTTTCAAAATCTACGTCGTCGTCCCCTTTAAAGTAATCCCTTTTATCCTCAATATAATACGTTTTATCCAAACCTCGAAACAGCTGTTAAAGTCAATTTCCGGAGCAGCCTTCAAAGATCGTAGCATTTTACGTTTTATATCTTCAATTGACTCAAAACGGTTTCGCCGGAGCTGTCGTTTGAGTTGGCTGAATAGTGCTGTGCTCTGCTCTCGCGTAGCGTTGCCAAACAATTGGGAGCGGTGCTGTAGCAAATGAAAATTTTTGTTAGCTCTGCTCTATTACAGGTCCCAAAATTTTGCTACCGCTACGCCATAACACAACACAGCACTTCATTTTTTGCTCTCGCTACAGTTATAGTTTTATACGTAACAAAACTCGGAGCAGAGCAGAGCATATACTTTCACATTGTTATGCTATGGCTCTGCTATCGCTAACGACAATTCCCTGGTTGCGGCACGATAACGGTTGAAAATTTGACAAAAATTTGCGAAGGATCAACGCAGTAAGCGACGGTGTATTATCGTGGTGCAGAAACCAAGAGTTGTCAGCCCGAAATTCCGGCATTTTTTTACGAATAGCTTCGCGCAAACGACGCATGACACTCAAATAGTATTCTTTGTTGACAGTTTGGTCGGTCAGAAGGAACTCGAAGTGCACCACACCTCTATAACCGATGAAAACTCTCAACTTAACACAGATTTTTGACTTGCTTTGACATGTTTTTTCTACTTCGGCTTACATTCGCCAAGATATTCGACCGATTGATCGTCTGTTTCGAGGTCGTAAGAATATATCCGAGACTCAGCGCCAGTAATTGTACGCTGTTTTCCGACAAAAAATATTAATGATTTTGAAAGCAATCGTGCTTCACTTTTCATAAGCGAAAGTGATCTTTCAAAATGGCTTTCACTGATACTTCCGATATTCCAGAGATGTCAGTAAAATCTGTGACTCTTAATCGTCGATTCTCAAGTATCAATKTATTTATTTTATTGACGTGTTGTTCATCAGTTGATGTTGCTGGCCGTCTTGGACGTAGTTCCCCGTCAAAGCTCTTTAAACAATTCGTACCAATCAAAAACGCATGGTCGCGATGAAAGAAAAATATTGTACGCAACTTTTGCAACTTTTTTTTTTTTGATTTATCATAACTGTATTTCTTCAATAGTCATAATCATTTCATTTATATATATGTTTTGTTTTTGTTTTCTTTTGAATTTATTTTTGTTTATTATGATCATATATATATATATATATTTACTACAATAAAACATGCAATGATAATAAGTTAAGCGTATGTTTATATGTATGTATTATGTTAATGTAAATGTAAACAAGTATTTGTGTGTATGTATGTATGTTTGTATTTTCTCTCATATATTTGAATTAGTTGCCTAGTAAATACTGCATTTTGAGTATGAGGTTTTCATTTCTGCTATCGATTACATATACAAGTGGATATTTTCAGCAAATTTATGTACGTTAGAGCTTCAAGGCAGCCAATTGCTTTTAAGCAAAATGAATTCTCCATTGAAATGTAAATTTTTTTGTCGATTATTTCTATTTGTTTTCACACAGTTTGCAGCTGCTAAATGTTTCTATCAGAAAGTGTGCTAATTTAGTCACTAAGACATACCAGCAATGAAAGTATGTATACCTTTGAACCATTTAAATATGCCATTTTTGTCGCAAACATATGTAATAAGAATGCTTTTTTATTGAACGCTGCGAGTTATGTTGCTTATTTTTTTAGTTTTTAGTAAAAAAAGTGTAATTTGCGGCTAATACTTTTCGTTACATAGTGACTCCTCCATCAGCTATGCAGTTCGTGTGTGGTTGTGTAGGTGTGTTTTTCTAAGTGTCTGTTTGGCGTAGTGTTGTTGTTTGTGTTTGCTTGTCTTTAACAATATAAATAAATTACAACTAAATTATTTAAATATTGTTTTAATCATATTACTTTTATTATATATTATATTTCTGTTTTGTTTTTGTAAAAAGTGTAGCTTCTTTTGTGTTATTGTTGTACAAGTTCAGAACTTTCTTATAGTTGTCTTTTTATTTTGCTTTTGTAGGTAGATACCTTTTAACAGCATAACTGTAATTGTTATGGTAATAATATTTTAGTAATTATTGTATTTGTTGTAATTTATAAACGCTATTACATAGTCATTTTGTTGTTTTTGTTTTTTGCAAACTTCAGCTGTAATTACAACTTTTAAAATATTTTTTAACTGAATTTCACCAAACTTTGCTGCATATACACACACATGCGCACAATTTGAACATTTGTATACATGTTTGCATACTTGTATGTGAGTGTGTGTAATTACATTACAGTAATACCTTTTAGTCATATAATATTCATGGAAACATACACAAATAACGATCCTCTGCGGTGGCAACACTACGAGTACATATGTCTGTATTTCAATGCTTCAAATTACTTCGCATACAAGTTGCACAGCATATCCAATACTATTTTTTAGTTAATTATATTAATTTTTT
>NW_017537001.1:0-18399 GCF_001853355.1 Bactrocera latifrons | reverse complement strand
TTTGTTTTAATTATTGTTTTTTATTTAATTATTTATTTATAACTTCTTTAAATTAGTTGTTACTTTCATAAAGTTTCGTTTGTAGACTTGCAAATATTGTTTATCTGGCAACCTTTTTTGTTTTCATGCTTTTTCTACACAAATTATTTTATTTTCAACAGCATTAACGGCTTGTTTATAATAATTTCATACTTTATGCCTCAGCACATTTACATGCAACATGCTTTAATTACATCTATTCTTCTGTATCTTCTTCTTCAATAACACTAAAAACTGAGACAACAAAAACCGGACAACATAAGTCAACAGAATTACTCCTTTTATATATAAGTATATGTATTACTGTCTCACTTAGTTCATATAGTTTTACATTTATTTATTTATTTAAGTATATTTGTGTCTACATATATCTATTTATGTATATATGTGCATATGTATGTGTTTAAGTATGTGTTGTGTATGTGTATGTTTAACAATTACAATTCGCATTGGGCGTGCCTTGAGGTTGATCTGTCAGTCGTTGTCCCTTTTGCCCGGCGCCCACTAACGTCGGATCCGAGTCTAAACTCTCCGACATTTTGTCGCAAATTATATCCACCAGTCGTTCGAAGACAGCCTGCAACAAATAATTGTCAAATTTAAATAATACAATTATACATGTTTTTATTTTATTTACATACCTTAACATTAACATTTTCTTTGGCTGAAGTTTCGAAGAACTCCACACCCAGCTGATCGGCTAACTGTCGGCCTCGTTCGAATGAGATCACTCGCTGATCTTCCATGTCGCATTTGTTGCCGACAAGTATCACTTGTGCGTTGTCCCAGGAATATGTCTTGATTTGAGTCACCCTGTTTGAACGTGAGAGAGAGCAAGAAAGAAAGAATATATAGTTGTTTGTGAACAAGAAATAAAGCATTGTCAGTTATAAGCCACTTTCTTTATAAGTCTTTTTGATATTTTTCACTTTATGGAAATCGCACTACGATGCAATTGTGTGTGAAACTTGAAGAAACTATGAAGTCTTTCGAACAATATCTTTGAAGGTTAACGGAAATGTTTTTCAAAATCCCTGTACATTTTTTTTTTTATCAGGTACATAAAAGGTATATAAATCCTAATAGTATAGTCTTTAGATAGCATATTATGGCATCAATTGCGATTAACTTTAAAGACTATAATTAAGAGTGACTATCTTTAACAACTAAGAAGGAGAGCTTTTGTTTACCCTCTCTGCCAAATCGAAATTGTATGTCATCTGTTCTTCTTTTTTCCACATTGCTCTACAATTACTTACCAATCTTGTACGGAATTGAAACTCTCCTCATTTGTGACATCATACATCAGAATGAAACCCATGGCGCCACGATAATATGCTGTGGTTATTGTTCTGTAGCGTTCTTGACCCGCTGTATCCTGTTAAAGAGAGAAAAAAAGAAAGAGAAGTAAAAGTAGGAGGAAATTAGTACCGTTGAATGTATAAAAATAAATTTAATTGCATCTCAATAAATGTTTGTGCATTAACACTTTTATAGCGACAAGTTGCAGTTTTTATAGTCACAAGCCGAGGGTGAAAGGCAAACTGAGTTGTGTGGGACGACTACACTCAATATGTATGTGGTTAGTTGAACGCAGGAACAATGGTAACAGCATAGTTGTGGGTATATAAATATGGCATAAGGCTTACAGAATTGAAAACTGTCGAGTCAAAAGTTTAATGTGTACATTTTTACAAAACTTACATCGAGAGATTGCCTACTTTGTATAAGCTGGAGGCGAATTTTGAGGTTAGACAGATTTAGGTTTCACAGAACGATCTGAATCGAGTGATTGCATGAAGAACTAATTCAAATGATGAGATATATCCATGAAGTTCCACAGGAGTCATAGCCTAAAGTAAGTGTGTAATCTCCAAAAATGTTGTACAGATCGGATAACTATAGCATAAAGCTGTCTTGCAAAGCAATCTAGCAACAAGCTAAAGATTCTTTTATACCCTTAGATTCTGTAAGAAATACTCCAAAGAAGGGTATTACAACTTTTTGGTTATTACGCCATTTAGTTGCTTCATATAACCATAAGCAATTGATAGAAATAAAAAAGCTAACGAAAGCACATTGGCTCAGATATTAGTCAAATATAATAATCCTCCGTGCGCACCATTGCTAATAACAGAGATAAGAGATAATATGCATGTAGCAACAGAACAATTACAATTACAAACACCTACATATAAACTTCTGATATCTGAAATTGATACGTCGTTGACGATATATATTATGGAAAAGAGAGATAACAAAAGATGTTATTTATGAACGGTATGATCATGTTACCAGCCACCTGTTGCTATATGATTATTATCGTCTATATGTATTTATGCACAAAGGCAAACACAACCACAATTGAAAATGAAAATGAAACTGACACTCAGTTAACAAACTGCATTAACTAAGAGTGTGGGTATTTATTTTCATTTTCCATTTTCTTGGCATTCCACTCGAGCGTATGTTAATGCTGCGGTGGCGCGAAGTGTTCGTTAACTGATAAGTAAAAGTCAATAGGACAAGGTTAAATGTGTGCAACTGCAAGCACGGAGGTTTTACGCACACCTTCACAGCGCTCTGAGTACAAATTCATTTCTGTATGCAAATTTCAGCGACACAGAAAGTTGCTAGCCAAGCCGAATGCGGATCCTTGCGGGAATGTAATGCAATCACATTAAGAAAACAGTGTCACTACACGCTAACTATTTCTTTTCTATAGTTTTTTGAGAGTTCTATATGAATCGAACGCTCCAGTATTTATTTCAGTGGGTAGAATAAGCTAATTAGATTTAAGTTCGTGTTCAATGGTGAATGGATGAACGTTTTGCTGCTAGTACAAAGCGGGTGTACAGAAGGTGTGAGTCGAAAGTTTGTGGCGTATTGCAATATTAAACTCGCTAGTGGATCTTTTGAAAAAAGGAAGAACAACTACTAAATATTTAAAGAGTTACTAAGACAGTTATTGCATGAGAACCTTGCCAGATGCCTTTTGTATGTGATTACAATCTAAATGATTGCAAAATTAAAATAGAATATGGTAGAATATGGTGAATAATAAATAGAAAAAGCAGAGCAGACTAGAAAACCAAAATAATTGCTATTTATTTTCGTTCTGAAAAGATGCCAGCAGCGTAAGGCCAAAGTAACTCGTGTGAACGACTTCAACGACGACACAAGAGCTCGAATGTTCCAACTCGAACCATGTTAGAAAAAAAGATCATAGGAAAAAAGGTCAATGAAAAAATGTCCACCTGGAATAAGCCAATAAAAGAAATTGAATAATAGATATAGCATGTTTGTAGCAAAGGACGAAGCGTGAGCATATTATTTGCAATAAAAAACATAGAACATAACTAACAGGCTAAAGCTTTCTTGAATGAGGAGTTGGTTTTTTTAACGAAATTTCTAATATCCCCCTTCAATGAAATAAATGTCGAAAACATACCAGAAAAAAGGTATATTAAGCTAATCACGAAGTTTTAATAAGTATACAAGGTGCGTTCCAAAGTAAACAGGACTTTAAAAAAAATAGAACAAATGGTTTTTCCGGCACAATCAATTTATTTTATTCAAAATAGTCTTCTTCCTTTAAAGATTCCTGTTTACTTTGGAACGCGCCTTGTACAAGGACTATCTATCTRTTCTTTAAGCTCCCGGCATCTGTGCCGAAAGAAAAGCATAAGCGCAACGATCGATTTTAAGAGAGGCAGGGGAACAAAAAATTCAATATCTTTGGAATGGTATGAACGAACAAAAAATATTTTACAGATTATTAAAGGTGAATATTTTTATCTCCAGTATTTTATGAGAAAATAATTTTACAATTTTATCGTCCTCTAAATTTCAAACTTCAATAACTTTAACAAAAAACAAAAAAAAAAAAAGAATTTTAACGAAATATTTATATCACGGGGTATGCGTCTGGTCCACTTCGTAATGAACTGCTAATTTTCAAAATCGGAGATTTTTCGAAATTTTCTTGGACCCCTTGACGTGGTTTGACCCGGAGATAATCTTTGCAAATAAATGCCAAAAAATGTGTTTTTCGAAAAATAATAAACATTCCCCATTAAATTTAAATTTTCTGTGTTTTTTCTTTAAAAAGTAATGAACCTCGAAATGCATCACTCTTTATAGAAGAGGAAAAGTGGCAATTATCTTCTTTTCTTAGCCTATTGCTTTCTTTCAACCAAGTTCCTTTATATAACGTGTACTGCTGTTGACGTCAAGTACTATCAGCACAACCCTTCGAGTGCAACTACAGACCACTGAGTCTTTATAAGTTGCTGCGTAACTGGTCAAGGTCATAAATGATATGCCATTAAATGAAAATAGTTGACGACAAAAAGTTTCATAGCTAAGCAACTTGCTGCATATTTATCTTTTTTCCCACCCCTGTCTGCGTGTAGTATATAAAACTTATTCTTGCTTAATGGTTAGTTCTTTGCGATATTTTGCTCGTCGCCAGTGTCCATTTATAAAATTGTTCGCAAGGCAACAAAAACACAATTTTCAATTAATAAAAAATGTTGCTTTGCAGAAAGTCATTTTTCATGCCATACAGAGAAAGGGAGAGCTTTTAAATTATTTACGCTCGCATATACACAATTAATCACGTGCATGTCCCGGCTACGCTTCAATACACTTCCCTTCCCACTTGCAATTAATGATTGAATTTCTTTTTATTTTTCTTCTTTCTCTGCTTATGCCACTTTTTCTTATTAATATTTCAATTCCATAATTATTTCTTTTCTTATTTTTGCTCAATTATTTCATTTCCCATCTCGGCATTCCTTTGCCCTCTTTGCATTGCTACTCACCCAGATCTGCAGCTTGACGCGTTTGTCATGTCGAAACACGGTTTTCACTTTGAAATCGATGCCGACCGTCGACACAAAAGCTGAGGTGAAACTGTCATCGGCATAGCGAAAGAGGAAGCTTGTCTTGCCCACACTTGAGTTGCCGATTATAAGCAATTTGAACATATAGTCGAAATTTTGATCGGCCGCATCCTTCTGCCACTTGGGGTCCCCACCGCCAGCCATCTGCAAGGAGGATTTTAGAAAATTTTTAATTTTTTTTATCTAAAAAATTAATTGTTAGTTAGAATTGGAAAAGCATAGTTTTAGAAATATAGAGACATTTTGACGGAAACCAAATCTAACAGGCTATAAGTTTAACATGCTCTAAAGAAGTTAAATAATGGTAGTGTATAAAAGAAGGGAGGTAGAATATAAATATTAAGTTTCGCACTCAATGGACTTTCACTTGCTCTCCAGTTTACTCTAGTACAAACACACTTTAATTTACTCCTCATTTGTTTTAATGTTTTAGTGTCCTGCATACACATACACATGTACATACATATGTGTGTCAAGGATGAGCGTATCAATGCCGTATCACACACATACACACACAGCCACTTACACCAATAGTGCTTCATTAAACATTCCTGCACGCATTTCTAAGTTGCCACAAGTATGCCTGCACTTGAGCGTTTACTTACTTGCTTACTCGCTTCCTTAAGTGTTAGTTAAGCATATAAGTAAATTGCATTTCTCATACCCTCAGCCGCTTGAATGCCGCAATGTGTAGGCCTACGCTTGCTTTTCTGTGGCCTCAATGTGTAAACCTGTTGCTTGACTTCGCCGTCTTGTAAATGAGGTGCGCACAAATATACATTTGCAAATACATATGTACATATACATAGTAAATGTGTGTATAGTTAAATGCATACGTTWGTGAAGGTTTCTTGGGAACTGTATCTCATTATTAATAAGAATTTTTTTTTATTTTTCTCTGCGTATTTATCTGTTGACGGCTGCTCTAAAGTCTGTCGCACTGAGTAATTCGTCAGCACGAAAAGTCTTGCGCGCTACAGAATTCGCCTAAAACAAAATAATAAATAACAAGATTGGTACTTTAAAAATATCTAGTCCAGAAAACATGATTCCCAAGCTGGCATTTCTCCACCTTACATCTTTTTTAAGAATACTTTTTAGACTCGAATATCTTCTGAAATAAGTGTGACGCTACTAAGAATTCATATAACGTTACTTTCTGCTGCACCAATGCCTCAATACCCTTCACAGTTACTTTTCTTGTTGCATATAAGGGTATACAAAGATCTCTATCTTCATTTTGATYGGTTTGTTTGTATGGCAGCTATAAGATTTAGTASTMCGATATGAACAATTTCTTCGCAAACTAAAGAAGTGTCTTTGAAAATAGTCTATGCTGAATTCCGGGAACATATCTCATTAAATAAAAAAGTTTCCCCATACAAGGACTTGATATTGATGAATCAGTTTATATGACAGCTATATGTTATTGTTRTCTGATATCGGCGTTGCCGACAAATGAGCAGCTTCTTTGGGCGAAAAACACTTATGTAAATTTTCAGAACGATATCTCAAAAATGGATGGAATAGTTCAAACAGGGGGAAATCGTCTCAGCTTGTTACGCTGATGTCTTATATTAATGCCTTTAAACTTCGTGGTGAACTTCATGTAGCCCATTAAGAGTAAAAATTTACATATATATTATTTAAACTTTACTTTCGTTTTATAAAAACGTTTTTCAACACTAATTCAGACTAGTAACCCAAGCTATGCTACTACACACTTTACTCACATATAAAAGTTTATATCTATATTATATACTTCCTACTTATATATCTTCAAGTATGCATTGCAAGTGGATTAAGTAGTCTCGTGCGCTCAATTCACCGAATGCTTTGGCTCAAGCGCACATGTTTGCAGTTACACTAGTTAACAGTACGTGGAAGATATGCTAGACTTAAAATTTCCTGTTTTCTGTCTGCAAGTGTGGCTTGGTGTACAAGTTTAGWTAACCGCGGCTTAGTGGGTTAGTGGGTAAAGCACACTAGTATGATTTAAAAGTGAAAGACGAAACTTGGCAGGTTATTAAGAGCACGAATTAACTTACAACTTAGAATAATATTAAAAACATGATATTTCTTAGAGCTAGATGAAGTAAATTATAGAAGAAAAGTAGTGGATATTGATAGAATAAGCAATTTTTAGTAAAGCTTAAGCAGACGATTCTTGAATGTAATTCGTGGTAGCATTTTTTACAAATTTTGAATCACAGGGGTGGGCTAGACATATGCGAAATAAATGCCACTTTAAAGACTGCTATATTATATTATTATAATGATTTCCTCTCCAGCTTCTAGCTTAATTTCATATGGAATTAAATAATTCTTTCATTAGAGAAGGGCATTAAAAAAATCGAAAAAAGAATCGATTTATACATAAAAATCGAGAAGCTATACAAAAAAGCACTCGTTCTTTTGTATATCAATAAACTGGTTATCATATGAAGTTATGGTTCTGTTACTATTTTCAGCAGTATACCTTACCCCATAATTGCCTAACATATATAAGGTTAAAAGCCGAGGACGGTAGAAAGTCATTCAATTTTAGATTATGCGGGTCATGTGAGAATATGACTGAGGTTTACTTAAAATCGTGCAAAACCATTAAATAAGAGATATAACAAAAAATTGTGTGACGGCATCATGAAGATAGATAGATAGAAAATAATGGAGGTTATGAACTGCAACCAATGGTCTATGTGCTCTGAACAATTCCACGAGCTTGCTGGACTGCAAATGATGTGATCTCTATTCACGTTGATGGAGCCAAGAATCCATGAAGATAGTCTGGAGTATTGAGCAATGAGCAAATGCCTAAAAAGTGGGTGGGGTAGTGAAATAGCAAAAATTACCATCTGATCAAATATGAACCGGACTGAAAAAAATATATTTTCAGGTACTTTAATACCATACAAATCTTCAAATCTTTGTTATTGCCTTAAAAATAGACTGTTGAGCCAAAACAAGAAAGCAGAATTTATTTTTTCTTTCGATTTCAACTGAGTTTGGAGCGCCATTCGCTAGATCGTTGGCCGTCATATGAAACACCCAACGTCTCGTCAAGTGTAATGATACCTTTGATTAATGTATTGTCCTCAGCGACATAATGAAGTATCCCTTTTACGTCCTCAAAACGGCTCCGTAAGATATTCAGGTACCTTGGTACCAGTCGAAATTCTCATGATAACCGAAAAATTAACCGAAATATTAGCCGAAATATTAGCCGAAACATTAACCAAAACCTACTGATATTAAAAACACGATTTCCAAACCCTATTTCTTTACTCCTATGAAGCAAATTTTTGATAACTTCACAACCTTCAYTGAATACTTTGGGCCATTCAAATATTTGTCTTCCTGATAAATTGGATTTACCAAAATCCTTCTGCAATATTTTCAATATTGTTTTTTTTTTATAAAACACGCCAGAAAAACTTTTTCACATATGGAGATCAAACATCACGCGAACATAAATATGGTTTAGTAATCTAGGAAACAAATATTTTTCGATTCGGTTTGCGCACAGTTCAATTTCGGATCAGTCCGGATTAATTTTGATCAGACCAATAAATAAGCGTAATTCCCAAGCCCTTCGCGTCTTCTAATAACATGAGCTTAAAGAAAATCGCTGCCGCAAAATTATGCATTAAGCTTCTCTAAGGCGATTCATTTCAATTAAATTAAATTCAATTCCATTTACGCGCACAAATATTTAGTATGAATATTTACGCCAACACTACCAGCAGATGATTTCACACAAGAAATGGAAGAGAAATAAATTAATTTCCCCAAGCTAAAGTTAAGCACACACACACGAAAGCAAAACAGGCACAACACCTAAGCGATTTACGAGACCATTTGTGAGTGCTTACATTTTGTTTTACGCGATTTCTTGAGTGAGAGTGTGTGCTCGCGCTTATGTGTGCAGCGCGCAGTGAGTCGGGAAATGCATTAGTCCATTGTTAAGCGTRCACAATGAAAATTTGTTGCTCATACGCCCCCGTGCCGTCGAAGAACAGCGAAGAACATTGCAAATGCGCATCAAGGCACAGCCGAGAAAATAAAGCCAATCGAAGGAATGTTGAGCAAACACGAAGAACAAATAGTCAACATTGCACAGCAATGTACCGTTTTATTTATTTTTGTTTTTTTTTTTTTTKTTTKCGTGCTTTTTTTCTTGTTCATTTCATGGAAAAGCAAGTAAGCGCTTGGCGTGTACGATACTTATGTAGATGTATGTATGCACTATATGGCATTGCGTGGGTAACTATTTCTCTTCACTACTCGGTTTTGCTATTTTTCGATCTCTACTCCTACGAAGTTCGAATCGAAGCGAAGCGAAGCGTGTAGGAAGCGCTTGACAAATAGCTGGCGGCAGAAAACTTTAGCTTCTATTTTTTTTTTTTTTTTTTGTTTTTCTTTTTGTTTGAAAGTACACATTATACCTTGGTGTTGCGGTAGCACGAACAGCGTAACGAACGAAGGTCACAGCGCGAACAAATCGCGTCATTCATGTCGCCCTTGATTTGCTTACCAACATGGCACACAATGTTGCTCATACGCCATGACCAACACTTTTCGCATCACATGCTTGGCCTCTGCCGCCACAGCAAATGCTCAAGGATGTTTTCAAATGTGTGTGTACGAGTGAATATATTGTACATATTGTAACGTTATGCATGACTGTGCGCCCCGCTGTCTGCTTACTTCTGAGGTGTTCTCGCTTTTGTTTATGCCACAAACGCCATCACCTTGAGGACATCTTCCGGGCACTTAATACGCCACAATTGTCTGAGCGGTTTTTCGGTATTGTGGGCGGCTGACTCTAACTCTGGGTCACTGTCATTGTATGCGACCTTTGCCAGCGCAGCATCAAGATTAATTGTGCGCTTTGAAGGCACTAAACTTTCAGCTTGATGCTTATATTATTTCTACCATGTGAGTTTTTACACAAATTACTTTACTGCTGGTGCGCTGGAGAGCCCTTGAAAGTGTCTGCTTACTTTTTATGCTTCACTTTCGTTCCCTTTTTAGCTCGATATCACAACATTTCCTCTACTCAATATTACTCTAAGTTTATCTTTGCGCATCTTTTTTTTTACACTTCAGCAGTTGATGTCATTCCAAGTCTCTTGATAATTTTTTCTTTCATATTCTCTTCTTTTTACAAACACATATTCTCTCGCTACTGACCACAGGAATGTGGCTGCCTAGTCCACCGTACATCGCTGTCTCTCTGACATGTATCGAATTTCCTGCTTCTGCTTTTTGCTTCCTGCGCAGTTTATATTAAATTGCTTTCTCTATATGTTTATGTATAAGTGTGTTCAGCATAAAGGATAGTAAGTGCCATGAAAGAAATATTTCGAAACCATCAAATCGTGACTACACCGTGCTGACTGGATATTGTAATTCCAGTTAAGCACTGATAAATGGACTGGATAATGGTTTTTGTAAACGAGCAGGTTCATAATCTGACTAACCTTTTGGGTGTGAGTGTTGGCTATTTTTTTTTTTTAACTATGAACTTCAACATAAAACATGAAAAAACGATCTAAACTAAACTATCCGCAAGCTTTAGTACCATTCACAGGTGCATTTCGTATACCAAAACAGGGGTATAAAAATGTTTTCTTGATTTTAATCAGTCAGTAAAGCTACTGCTTTATCCGAAATGAACAATTGGCACTCAGATTATAGCATTGTCTTTGAAAATTACCAAAAGTTTAAAGTAATATGCTATAGTGATTCGATATCGGTGATTGTGAGACATTTTTTCGAAGAAATGAGTGCGCGTTTGTATTTCAGTTCTAGTTAATCACTGAACATAAAATGACTGGATAGGTTCAGAACTTGACTAACATTTTACGTACGAGTCTTTGGCGACGAACTTCAACATAAAAAATGAAAATATCCTAACTTCCGCTACCGGCAAGCTTCAATACCAAAGGGATATAAAAAATTTTTATCTTGATTTTTATCGGTCGAGGGACCGTTGAAGATATGCTACGTTCTGGACGATCTTCGACTTCTTCAACCGAAAAAATATCAAAAATTAAAAGATAGGTATGATATAAGAAAGCAATTATAGAAAGCAAGGATCATGGTTGCCTATCGAATACATCACATGAGAGTCTCAAAAGTTTTGAGTTAGAAAACGGCGATAATACCAATAGAAACTGCTGGGTGCTGCTATTGATGAATCGCAGAATCGAATTGAAGGCTTGTGTGAAAGCGAAATGTGAGCATTTTGAATAATGTGTAGTACATTTTCATTTTATATATCCTTTTAAAAATATGCATTAAAGCTTAATTTTTATAACGCCCTGCACTTGTAACAGAATTTATGGCAGAACTAAGTTTAGCTTAGCTTTTCAGATTTCCAGTCGTAAATATTAATACATATCTTCCCACAGAAAAAACATGAATATCTTGGCCTTGTCTTAACGCTATAAAATCTCAAAAATATGTCAAAGTTTATTTTTCTTTTCAGTATAACTTGGGTTCAGATACTATACACCTAATAATTTAACTATAAATTTGACTTAATAGTAACATAAGAATAATAAAAAATTTATTCTTCAAAAGCTGTGATATCAACATAAATATCAGATAGCAGTGAAGAATTGAAAAAGGAATAAGTGTGCCATTACAGTGAAGAAAAAATAATTTCTTATCCAAATTTTATGTTATTAGCAAAAATCTACCTCAAAAATAGCTTTTCCTTCGAACACTAACAAATGCATGTCCATCTAGACATCACTATAAGTCTTAATGAATTCTCAAAGTGCACCTTACGCAGTGGTGATATACACATCTGACAAAAGTAATGCGAAATATCACTTGAAATGCATTCATGCCACGACCCACTTCATCCGCCAAAATGTCATAGCCTGGATGCTCACTTCTTTCCGGTCATTATGCCACCTCTGCACCTCACGGCAGAGCAACCACCTCAAATTTGTGCCTTTGTTGGTGTTATTGTTTATTTGTTACTTCGTGGTGTGGCGTTATTGCACTGGCTTGTACGGCGGCAGTAAACGCACACACATATAAGGCACAGCGTTGCATACACACAGGCGCAGGCAAGCCAGATACCAAAAGTAAATGAAGCCAAATGCAAATTTACGTTTGTATGTGTACGTGTGTGTGTTTGCGCTTTTGCTGCGTGCTCATGCATTCGGCTGATGTCATCAGCGTCGCTTGCAGCAAGCAGGGAAGCGTTAACTGGGTTGACTCTCGGCAAAGTGAAGCACACTCACACACGTACACAAATACATGCATGTGTACATTTGTGTGCAAGGAAGCGCTGCTTTGTTGTTGTTACCTATGTGGCACGTCTCTGGTGTAAGAAGACATGTGTAGGCGTCTCGATTTTGCATATATGTATATGTGTGCGTTTGCGAAAACTTTTTCTTTTGGTGCACTCGAAGCTACACACAACAGAAGCGCTGCTTGAAAGAACGCACGTTCGTATATGGCTTTTGTATGTATTTTGTACATGTATGTTTGTGTGTAACTCTTCACACATGTATATCCGTGAGCCTCTCAGCACGTGTGATCTTTTTGTTTACTGATTTTTTAACTTTCCAAGCACACTTGAACTGTTTCCAAATGTAATTAGATTTATTTGGCTGCTTCTAACGAGTTTGTGAATGGAATTTCTTTTTCAAGTTCGCTCAAAACTTTTAATCTCATCACAAGTATTTTGTTTAAAGAGAGCTTAAATATTTACAGAATGATTTTTAACGCATTTTTCATTGAATTATTTGCTTGCAGGAAATTAGTTTGTAAAGAATTAGTGTCAATGTCATAATGGCAGTTTGTATGGCTACACGCTGTCTTGCTCTGAACTGAGTAATATTTTCAGAGATTAAAGCGTAGTTTTTGGCAATAATTCTTGCTAAATTTTGTGAAGATATATTGTGAAATATAAAAGAGTTCCATGCATGAACTTTATATATTTTGATTGAACAATTTCTTGCCAACTACTGTATATGTATGTATATGGCCCGCATCAGTGGTTATTTCCAACTAAACCTCGAGTCTTCACGCTATACAAAAACCTAAAATTTTCCGTTAATTACAAGTTAAATAATCTCCTCAAACAAATACCAGAAACAGCCTCCAGAACATCGATGAAAATTTATGTTCCTCATACCCAATGTCACACCCAAGCACCCAAGGCGTTTCACTATATATTGGAATATATAATATTAGGAATTATTGCTTCTTCCACACAGCTTTAAGCGAGAAAATATATACACGAGCATAATAAGCATAAAATATCAAATTAGACGGGCATTTGCATGCAGCAGCTCAGTCGTAACTACTCAAACACACACACGCATAGAATTCTCTGTAAGCTATTATAAACGCTGCTCGTATTTCTTTATTCACATTTCAGAATGCCTTGACAATGCGTAGTGGTTTTGGAAATGTGAGCAGCTCATATTGCTTAAGTGCATAAGCTACCAACTAACTGACCCAATTCTCGTTTCTGCCACATGCAGCCCTACATACACTTATATATTCCCATGTTTGTGTGTAAATAAAAGAGTACTTAGGCGGCTGCTAAGTAGAAGAAATTGCAATTATTTATTTGTTTCTGTGTGTTTGTGCGCTATAGCGCTTAGTGGAACTGGCAAGTAGTATTTGTATGAATAGTAATCCCAATAGATGTCCTTGTTGGCTTTGAAAACCAGTAACTATGGTTAGCAGTAATCAACAGGCATGCACTTTTTATGCATATGAGTTTATAATATATTGGTCATAAGGACAACCTATAAATTTTAGTATTATTTGACAGTCCGATTTTATATTTTGGGTGACATTTTTTTAAGTAAAAAAACAAATTCTTACTCCATATAACATATTGTTATAATTGCTCTAACAAAAGAATAAAAAATATTTAAGTTCATGATTGGTCTCCTCAGAGGATATTCAAATATATTGGTTCATATTATTTTGACACAGCCGGGTTTCGAACCTATAACTCATATGATGTAGCTAAGTACTTAACCCATTCGAATACTACAAATTTGGAAATGTAACCAGCTGWTGGCCTCGAGCTAGTGCTGCTAATTTTGCTATTTTCTGTATATTTATATGTTTAAAATAATTATGAATCTGAATCTGGAAATGTAAATTTTGCTGAAAATAAAAAAAGAAATCTGTATGTATTAAAATTGTAAATTATTTATAGCAAATCTCTATATTTTCACTTTTAAAATTGAGACAGAAAATACTTCGAACTGCCTGTTCAGCAATCACGACCAAAACCGACAGTTTATGTGATTTTGCATTTTGGAATAGCCACACTTACCATTACACAGCCTACTCAAATTTAGAAAATTCCAAAAAATATTATTTTCGTTTCAATATAATAAAAAAATAGTTTACAAATATGTATAAATTTAAATTAGAAACGTGTTCAACAAATCTCTATAAGTTACTTTCTCAAAAATTACGTTTAAAAACGACAATTATATTATTATTCGTATTGGCACAGCCGAGTTTCGAACCTTCAGCTAAAATGATGTAGCCGAGAACGCAACCCTAAATAGTAAACATTTTTGTAGGCTGTACATCTCAGAAAAGACATTAAAATTTTGAAATATATACCAGTCGTGTCAGTTATACTACAAGTGTATCTGCTTCTTTTTTCCAACTCCAATCTAACGGGTCAACCTTACTTACAAGATCTAGCTGAAAACCAAACAACTAAATAATCCCCGAAGTATTCCAAGTAAGTGAATATAGCAATATTTCACAATCCACAGAAAGAGTTTAAAGTTTAGAATCAGAACTTTCGGCCTACATACTATATATATATATTACGCGATTTTAAAATCCAAAATATTTAACCATAATCAGTAGACATTTTCCCAAAAACTAATCCTTTGACTCAAAAGAAAAAGCGAGTTGTTAAATTTTTTTTTTCTCAGCCCTCCCTTCAAGTATGAAACTAGAAACTCTAATTAGTGGCGTACGACAGCCGTCAAAAGCAAACAATCAGTATAATACAACAAAAATGATTTGCTCAACGAACAGACGTGACTGGACTCAAAGGATCATAGATAAAAACTACTACACACAGATACTTGATACACACACATACCCAAAAAAAGTAAAGTTTATATTTACATTTCTGCTGTTTACAAATGCGTTTATTTTTGGGACTGACCTCATGCATTGTGATTTATACAAACATGATAAGCGATGACAAATTATCCCCAAAAACAACATCATCGAAACTGACACACACACAAAAGTATTAAAAACTGTCAAGCTCAAGTGGATCTAGAAGAGTGAAAGGACAGAGAGCAGAGATCACACAAGAGTGTGGTTTTAAATTTCCATTTATGTAATTTTGTATGTGAAAGAAAATGGTAAATGTGGCGATTAATCAATTTCAGTTCTTGTTAGTTTATATTGACCCTCTGCTCAGTGGTTTACACTTTTTTAACATTTCTTTTTGCCTATGTCCGCTCAGCTATCATAAGGGATACTCAGCCATATGCATGTGCTGGGTCAGGGTAGGGATTGAGTATGAAAATGTTATACACCGCTGACCAACAACAATAAAGTTCCAGACAGCGTAACACCAACAACGTGCTTGTGGTCTTGGGTGAGATTGTCGCCTGTTTGCTTTTATTTTTTATTTYTTTGTTGTTTGTRCGGGTAATTATTAGATKCTTATCAAATTCGCAGAAAATATCGATTGCCTAATTTCAGCTACTGTCTACTACTACACTACTCTGAGAATAGACATTTTTAATATGGCCGGCCTTCATGTTCCTTTTTATTTATATTTTCGGCGGCACAAATATACTTATTTGTATATGTGACAAATATCTGTACAAAAGCATTAATAACACACTGACGATGTTCCACTGAACAATGGTATTCACAGGATCTTAAGCGCTGAAAGAGTGTCGATTGTGTTAATATTTTCCTATTTTTTTCTAAGTTTCTAACAGCAAAAACTTTTTTAGATAAACAAAAGAAGGGCCTTTCCATTTTTGCTTTAAATTTAGGAGCATACATAGTTCGACTTATCCAATGGAGGAGGAAGAGGCGTAATTTCTTTAGCTTTAAAGTAATTTTGTAACGCTACTGTCATGAAAGACTCTCTCTGTCGTCCTTTTTGGCACAAAATTGTAACAGTTGAATTTCACACACTTGTATTATAGCGAATTCCCTAGCAAAATAATTCCCCATAGATAGAAATAGGTAGTAATCACTTGGTCCCATACTTGCCTGTATTAAAGGGCAGTCCTAGTAGAAATACTTATTTCAATAGCCTTTTTTGACAGATAACGCGTGAGTCGTGTCAAGCTGATTGTAGTCCCAAGCGACATCGCTTCGCTCTATGGGCCCTTAACAAGTTCCAAGGAGATCCCACGTTTTCGAATGAAAATTTTATTCTACGAAGAGGTCGCTTTCTGGCTCAATGGGTATGTAGATAAGCAAAATGCCGCATTTGGGACCTGTAGAGACTTAAGACCTGTCATTTGGTCCGAAAACACATCAGTTTGGTGTGATTTGGGAGCCAGTTGAATCATCGGACCATATTTCTTCAAAAATGATGCAGGTGAGAACGTAACCGTCAATGGCGACCGTTATCGCGCCATGATAACCGACAATTTGATGCCTGAAATTGAAAATTGTGATCTCGGCGACTTTTGGTTTCAACAGGACAGCGCCACTTCCCACCAATCGTGGGTTATTCATGTTTTGTGCCGGCCGATTGGTCACCCAGATCATGGGATATCACACCGTTAGACTTTTTCCTGTGGATATATGTATATAAAATCTAAAGTCTATGCGAACAATACCGCTTCCATTCAGGCCTTGAACCAAAACATTCGCCGGTTATCAGTCGACATGCTTGAACGAGTCATCGAAAATTGAACTCAACGGATGGGCCATCTGAGACCATCATTTGAAAGAAATAATGTTCAAAAATGGTAATAAACATTCCCCACCATATTTGAAGTTTCTGTGTTTTTTYCTAAAGAAGTGAMTCTTGSAGTTAAAATYGATATGCATCGCATTGACTTTKTCGTGCACAATTCCTCTCCCTTTGGCAAAAGTAGATTTAGAGTAGATGCTCTATTATACAATCCCACCAAATAGACATTTCTTGACAGTCTAACCTGGCTTGGTCACCATTTGCACGAGCTCAGCTAGATTCAACCACGCTAGTTTCGTTTGACGTTGTCGCGTATGACCCATTTTTCATCAAGTTTAAGCATCCGTTTTAGAAATGGCTTGCAATTCAGCAGTGTTTCGCGGATGAAAACTCGGTCTATGAGTTTTTCTGTGTTAACTCGAGGGGCATCCGTACATCGAACTTTCTTTTATTTCCACCCAATGGTCTCCAATGGTTTTTAATGGCACAGTTTGCTCCTGACAATCATAACAGTGTTTACATGATGGTCGGGCTCGACGATTTCTATAATTTGTAATGAAATTTTCCCCAATCGGTCTTCCAGAGTGTGGTGCGTCTTTGTCAACTAAATTACCGGCACGGACAGCACAAAAAAAATATTGTACATAGTTGATTATTATTAACATTATTCACGTTTTCTGAAACTTGCTTTGCGTTTTCGGTATTATTGTGTTGTAGCCTTTGCTAATGCCCATCTTTGACGCATCTTTATACAAAATTGAGTCGAGAAATCTTCCAATGAAGTGGAGGTCTCCTCTCTCTCTGCTTCCCCCAACAGGTACTTACCGAGCTAGATTGTTTTCGTCCATTCGGATGTTGTCAYCGTTCATTCCTCTGCACCAAATAGCAGGACGAGTATAATGAGTGMCTTGTMGAGTTTGCTCTTTGTTTGTCGAGAGAGGACTTCACACTTCACTCGGTCTAATAATTCCTATAGGGACTACTTTTTTACCATATTTTGTATCTGAGAATATCTCTATTTTGGTATGTGCTCGTTAAATTCCAACACCACTTTGCAGCTGCTTTCTCTAGATTGTTGAATTTACCACGGGTTTGGTCAACTTCCTCCCTCTGCCCCTCTGCTCCTTTCATTCTCGTTGTTTCTTTGTTGTATTTCCACTTTTTGAAACCCTCCATGTCTCCCACCGCAACTCGAAACTCTTTCGTACATTTCGGCTTAATGTTGCGTCAGCAGTTACGTATCTCAATACAGCTCGTTCCAGCCCATACATGCTTATCTATATACATACATATGACATACATAGATATCACTATAAGCGTGTGTATGTGCTTTGACGTTGCAATTTGGGGTTTTTACTGTTGTCACTGTCACATTAAGTGTGCTATACAGCCAAATAGTCGCTTTTATTGCTGCCACTTTGTTGTTGCTGTTGTTGGCGTGCTAATTTATTTGTTGTTTTAACGCTCGTTGCTGTTATTTTGACAGCCCCGCTTTTTGGTATGTGACAATTTGTCATTCCATTTTCCTCTCGTGAA
>NW_017537000.1:260750-277908 GCF_001853355.1 Bactrocera latifrons | reverse complement strand
GTTAATCCCGAAATTTCGGGATCCCGAATATGTGCAGTATGTAAAAATCAAGCGTAAACTAGCAACAAACTAAAGTACAGTAGTGGTGTATTTATTAAAGCATTAAATGAGAGTTGATTCCTTAATCCCGAAATTTCGGTATCCCGAAAATGCTGCCGAACCGTGTATGTTTTATAGCATTAAATCACAAAGTACTCTCTTAATCCCGAAAAGTTTAATAAGGAAAGAAAAAAATAAGCTCAGTTAAAATATTTATTGAAATAGAGACAACCCGAAACTTCGGGATCCCGAAAATATAGGAAAGCTTAAAAAAAAAATGTGGTCTGGGTTAAGAGAATTTATAGCATTAAATCACAAAGCCCCTGCCCAATCCCGAAATTTCGGAACCCAGAAAAATTGAAGAAGGAACAAAAACTTTGTTTAAAAAATTCTGCTTAAAAAAATTTTTATTATAATGACATCCCGAAATTTCGGGATCTCGAAAATTAAACAAAAAAATCATCAAAAAAGAAAAAAAAGTACCGCACTTAACCTAAAACAAATTTTTTTGATAATAATAACTCGAAATTTCGGGATTAACTTCGGGATCCCATCCACCACTTAAATACCAGCTCATATGCTGCATAACTTATATATGTAGTTTGCTAAGACGAACACTACGCACATCGCATACAGGAAGCAACGAAGCTCARCGAAAATTCAAATTCAAGCTACAGCAACTGTCTCGCCAACCAGCGAGCAACAGTCCATACGCTTGGTCAGCTTAATTGTTAGCAACTTGCCTGTCTTACGCTGCTGACTGCAGCCAATTYCTGCGCTGCAACCAATTTCTGCACTGCTACCACCCGCATACACCAAAACATGCACACATACATATCTACATCCAGCGCCTCATGCGCCCCAACTTCTTCCGGCCACTAGCTTCTCTTCTGCTGACGATAGCGACTTGCTGTGAAGTGGATAAATTGCCCAACATCATGAATTTATTATACAGTTACATGCAGTTCACTTCAGTGGGCATTTTTTTCGGTTGACACCTTCAAGCGTGGGCAGCAGAGCTCAGCTTCTCAACGCGTTCTTGGAGTCGGCAGCACTTTTTTTTTGGTTTTGTTGCTGCAATTGTATATAAGCTGCATCAACCGTTTGGAAAAATGCATACTTTGCATACAGTTCCCACAGACCGCTGACAATAGCTGCAGGAGTCGGTTTCTAAACCTGCTACGTAGCGCGAACTGTCTTCTCTTAGACAGCTGCCTACTGSCCACGGAGATTAATATTTTGTGTGTTGTGGTTGGTAAGCGAAAGTGATAAYAGACACTGTTTTCTGGTGTTTATCTTTCTTAGTTGAAATTCTGCCAGAAGTTCGARAGCATAGCTTAAGAACCTTAGATATTTTATGAAAATAAAGCATATTTATTTAAGGATCTTCTTACATAAGGAAGACGATTCCGAACCAAAAATTTAGAAAAACAGCCGGAGCTTTGAAATATTCGTTAACTTTTAACTATTTTTTCTACTTTTGTATTTTTACTGTATTTCACAGCCTTTAGAAATTACTTAACTAAAAAACGAATATTACAAAAGGCTCGAACTTCAATCGAAATCGGGAAACCATGTTTCATCTATTGTCATACATCGATGCAAAAACTCGGGTTTATTACGTTTGAACATCTYCAGACACTGCTCCGAATGATCAATTCRTCTATTTTGGTCAAAAGTGAGCATGCGCGGCCTGCTATTTGGATCCACTTCACTTTACGGTAATTCCAAATTATTTTGTGGACTTGTTTGATGTTTTCGTCAGTAACAACGGAGTTTGGGTGTTCACTGTATTCACCGTCTTCGGTGCTAATTTCACCACGTCTAAACTTAGAATATCAATCATTGATGATTGATTTTCCTGGCATAGTGTCCGAAAACTTGGACTTGGCGCCTATTGGATATTCCAAGTGTAGCCAGGTCCTTCTGGAATTCTAGGAGGATGGAGCCATACGTAGATAGAGCAGATGAGGAAAGTTCTCTGAACGCCATTCACTTGTTAGTTGCCAGAAACGATTATTTTACATATGTCTCAAGCAGCTCAGGACTTCCGGTCTTAGACCAAGTATCATCTGGGAAGCCAAAGAACATCTGTTTGAAGGCGAGCTAAAGTGAGAAAAATACTTCCCATGGTTTGTACCCTGGGTTTGGGACACGCCACGTATAAAATTCCTCCAATAAAAAGGAATAATACTTCGCTTAATGAAAAAATATTGCAGCTTGATAAAAATTCGTCGACATTGTTATCTAACAACTTTAATAGCTGTTCAGAGAAGAAATAAAAAAAGGATCTGGTCTACGTGAACGTGGTCGGCAAAGAGAACGCGTTTTATAATCTATACCTTCTTCTCTTTATAACGGTTAAAGCTGATCTCTTAAAGTGGATTGATACGTAAATTGGATGTTATATTTCGGGGTTTGGCAACTAACCGCCAAAAACGGATCACCCTTCACCACCACAATGCGTGCTCGCACAAATCGACGGATGCATTCTGAGCTCGCAAAACATCGATTTGATTAGTCATCTACCGTAAAGTCGTGACAGCGTATGACAAGTTTTTCGACGCCTGAATAGGTGTTTTATACATTACGAACGCATGCTTACTCTAGACTGGATAAGAAATCGAAGCAAATAGGTCTGATAATTAACGAGGGCAAGACGAAATATCTCCAATCATCAAACAAACAGTCGGAAACCTGGCTCCCATGTCACTGTTGACAGTCATAACATCGAAGTCGAAGATAATTTCGTCTATCTTGAGACCAGTTTTAACGCCAACAACAACGCCAGTCCAGAAATCCAACGCAGAATAATTCTTGCCAACAGATCTGAGTAGGCAATTGAGAAGTAAMGTCCTCCATCGACGAAMAAAGACCAAACTCTACAAGTCGGTCATCATCMCCGTCTTGCTATATGGTGCAGRGGCATTGACGATGACAACATCTGATGAGCCTGCGTTACGAGTTTTCGAGAGAAAAGTTTTGTGGAATATTTATTGTATTTTGCGCATTGGCAACGGCGAGTATCGCATTCGATGGAACGATGAACTGTAAGAGATATTCGACGACATTGACATCTTTCAGCGAATTAAGAGACAGCGGCTAAGCCGGCTAAGTCATATCGTCCGGATGGAGGAGAACACTCCAACTCCAGAGGAAGAGAAAGACCTCCACTCCGTTGGAAAGGCCAGGTGGAGAATTGCCAGGTCCCACTTGGAATCTCCAATTGGCGCCTGCTCCCGCGAAACCCCTGCGAAATGTTGCTAAAACGACACTCAAAGGAAATAACTATTTAAAGGTATATTACATTGTTGTAATTTATTGCTTTTCTTGTATATTTTTGGTTTTCTTATTGTTCTTTTTTTTTTTAATTTTGTAATTTTATATGGTATACCAAACTTTTCAAACCTTAACACATACATACATTCGAAAATATTCCAAAAGGTAGCGAGTGTTCTATTGACGCTCGCGTTCTTCTCACATCAACAGCCAACAATTTCATACGTAACGCTTATCCCACACCGGATAATATTGATATAAGTAGTTCTCCATATTTATTTTCTTACGCAAATCGCTTTTTGTCATCAGCGTTGACTTCATATTTCCGCTCTTATGCAAATGATAGAAGCTGCAATGCCGCACCAGCTTGAATTCACTCCACTCTCTTAACGTTAGCTTGCGTTTGTAATCATCGGTCTTGCAGTGACGCAACTCCTTCACCTCTTTATTTAAACAGCGTCTACATATATCTAATTGCGACTTGAAGTTGTGATAGTAATCGCCTTCGGGTTGTTCTTGGCAACGAAAGCATTTCATATAGTTTCTAGCGCTGCAAAAAATCGGCGTTGCTGGCCAAATTACACGACGTGTGCCGAAAGCGAGACAATACTTGAAACGATCAGGTACTTTTATGTGATATGGATAAGTGGTTGGGCTGGATGAGAGAGAAAGAGCGATGCAGATCCGAGCATGCTCAGATAATGTTAGAGTACAAGGGAGAGTGTTTGATGTATAACGGTATTAGTTTGGTCGGCCAGAGGTTAGGAACTGTGTAGTAATGAGTGACGATACTTACGCAGGTGTCAGAAATGTTGGCTCCTTCCTTAAAGCAGCTCCAACATTAAAAGGTTTTTTACACTGCTTTATGGGTTTGCCACCTTCTGTAAGGTATTGGCCAACGGCCGGTCTATCGTCCTCTCTAAATGTGGAAAAACGGGGGGTTTGACTGACAAGCGGCGAACAGCCAAACTTTGAGGGACACTGGGTAAAAAATTAGCCTATTTTTTTTTTATTTCCTTAAAATTTCTAAGCGAGCGACGAAGTTGTCCCACGACAGTTGGACTTGGATTTTATAATCGGTCATCTAACACTCTTATCTAAACAGAAAGTTCGGCAAGTTCAAGAGTCTTTGGCGAGTGTTCAGGCTGTACATCATGTCATGAAGTCATTAAGCCACATTAAGCTTTTCTGATCTCCTCCAAACAMAACTCGAACTAGACATATTTATTGGTCGACTTCTTCAAATTAACTTCGTTGCTCACTTTTTAAATGTGTTTATCAATATTCTTGTAATCATCATCATCACCTCTTTGTTTAAACTGCTAAAAGACATAAGTGACCAATGAGATGTAACGCTTCCTCTCGGCTCGTAGGGCCAGAGCGTATCCCTTCGCTCTTTTTTAGTACCGAAAGCAAGATCTGGTGYTTTGGGTAGTTCAACAACGTACTCGAAGTTCTCTGCAACAATTTTAGAACTGTTAGATGTGATAGCATGACGATTTAGTAAAAAAATGAAATATTACCTTTAGTGTCATACATTTTGTTGGCCACACACAATTTTTTTTTTCATAAAAAAAAATAATAAATAAAAAATATTTATGAAAAATGTATAAAAACGTCGCGGCTAAGAGCGAAATAAAACCACAAATATTCTCCAATGACTGTCGGAGCCAAAAAAGAAATTTGTACTGAAACATTTTTTGGATTTTTATTTTCGGGAAACTTCAAAAAAATATGTTAAAAATTTTTTCAATGTAACTGCGATGTTCAAGAACCTTGTTAATGGTATTTTTTAGCTGTGTAACTGTGACTAATATTTTCGAAGCTTCACGCTAGAGAGGATGAACATAAAGATCGACCAGTTATAGCTCTACGTTCATCGAGCAATTTCTTGATGAGGTCATACCGRGTTCGTAGGAAATTTTTAGATTGATAAGCTTGTAAACAAGTGCTCTTCATTTTGTTGAGACTGCTTCCACGTGATTGTTCCCTTGTACTTTTGAGATCCTCATTCGATCAGCTGGGCGTTACAAAAGTCCAACGAACGCATGAAACTATACAAGCGCGATCGCAAGGTTTTTTCTATATGAAGTGGTCTTTTTAATCTAACATCTAGGCATATATTTTGCTAGTTGAAACCCTCTTACTAATTCCTTCTTAGAAAACTAGGGCTTTGCGAGTCTATGATTCACTCAACTTGACTGTGACGCTTTCAGTCAACCAGGTTCTACCCATTTTGGACTTAGTCGCCTTAGAAGATGTGTATTTGTCACAGAGTCTCCAAATTATTAYGTATTTTGGGGGTTCTGGCATTTTGATTCTAAAGCTTTCAGTCAATTGGTACTAATCAGTTTCGAACTTAGTCGTTTCAGCAGATTTATGTGGTCACAAAGTTTTTCCAATATTTAGAAGTTTATTTCGTATTTTTGCGGTTCAAGCATTTGGACTGTAACGCTTTTAGTCAACTAGGCATTACTCAGCTTCGGACTTAGTCGTCATAAAAGATTTTTAATGGTCTCAAAAAGTTTCTTTTCAATACTGGGGAATTTGTTTTGTATTTCAACCAGATACTACTACGTTTCGGACTTGGACTTGGTCGTATAATAAGATGTTTGGTGGTCTAAGATAATTTTTTTAATCTCTAGAAGTTTATTTCATATTTTGGAGATTCAAACATCGCGCACTAACGTTTTTAGTCAACTGGGTACTAGACAGTTTCGGACTTAGTCATCTTAGAAGATTTATGCTGGCCTAAGAGAGTTTTTTTTTTTCAATATTCAGAGGTTTATTTGGTATTTTTTAAATTAAAGCCTCCCGGCTCTGATGCTTTCAGTCAACTAGCTACTACTCAGTCGTCTTAAAAGATTTTAAAAAATTTCAGTGAGTCTTTTCAATATTTTAAGTTTAATTTCGTATTTCGTGGGTTCAACATCCAGGCTCTAACGCTTTCAGTTAACCCAGTAGTACCCAGTTTCAGACTTAACCGTCTTGCAAAATTTGTGTTGGTCCCAGTGACATATTTGGAAGTTTATTTCGTATTTCGGAGGTTGAAGTTTCAGTTCCGGACTTATTCATCTTAGAAGATTGCTGTGGTCTCTAAACTTAACCTATAAAACTGACATGCGATAAAAATTGAAGCAATTTTATTGGTTTATAATAAATTCTTACTTTCATTGAGTACAGTATGAGATTACATTTAAGATCTTCAAGGACACAGTTTAAGAATTTCTTTTTTTTAATTTTGAACTAATTTCTATATATTTTTTTTTTATTTGTATTACTTTGTGAATTTATATATATTTTTTTAGCTTTTATTTAATTTTAATATTTTTTCTTGCAATTTTGTATTTTATATATTTTTTGTATTTTTAATTTTTTTTTTTTCAATTTTCACCGCCTCTTAGAACTTTATGCCTCGAGCTGTGATCGATCTTCAATATTGCACATACCATTTCAACAGCTTGTCGTACGACTGCAAGTAGTTTTCCACCCGATTTTTCAAGCGTAAAGTGGTGAGCGGAAACTTGTTCACCGCTAAATTGCCAGAGTAATGTTTGTGGTAGAAATGGCACCAACGCGCCGGCTTGAATTTACCCAACTCACGCAGTCGGCTCGAACGTTTYAAACGATTATACTTGCAATTATTCAACTCTGCTAGTTCGGCATTCATACACGGCCGACAAAGGTCCAAGTGCACGTCGAAATTGTGATAGTAATCGCCGACTGGCTGAGTTTGACATTTAAAACACCGCGACTTGTTTTCACTGCCACAGAAGACGGCGTAGCCTGGTATTACGTAACGCTGCTTACCGAAACCCATCTCTACTTGTTGGACGCGTCGTCGATACAAATAGTAATCGCAAGGTCTGCGAGGAAAAAGTAAAAAAATATTTTTATATATTTAATCACCTACATTTCATTCTGCTGTTACGATGGTCCGATGGGTTTGCCCGATGGCAGTCTAGATCTAGCATCGCTGGTATTAAATGGATAACACATTTTTACAGTTGCTTCTGGTTTCACATAATCGTAAGCGTTCGATGCGGGATACTCTGATTCGGGTGGTAATTTGAAACGCGGCGAACGATTAGCCATAGCGGTATAGCCACGGTTTGAGGGATACTAAATGGCGTAAACTTACTAATCGTACATACTTTTACCGTTATCTCAGACATATATACTTTACATTGTGCAATAGACCATATTTATAAGCTGGTGTCTCAAGTTGTTCCCCTATGATGAACTTCACTCTTGCTCTTCTTCTTTTATGGAGTGTCGACTTGCGTGTGAAGCGTTCCGTGCCGGAGCCGAAAGCGATTTCGGGCCTTTTAAACTCAGCAATGACATAAGGAAACTCTAGTGATTATTACAAATATTAGTTAACTTATAGGTTAGGTGAAAAATAGCGCTTTCACCATTTATTTTGTTTTCTAGTTCTAGTGCCGCTTCCGCCGAGAACATTGTAAGTTTATAAAATCACTCCAACGGTTTGAGAGAAATATCTGATCCAAAAATGTGCGAAATTTGTAAGGSCAGAAATTGGAAAAAGATTCGGACAATTTTCTTTTAAGCCAAACAAAAGAAAAWACAATTTTAATTAATTTGGAATATTGACACTTTACGGATGTTTGATTTAATGGGGGGATGCCAGATTGGAGATATATTTTAAAGTATCTAGAATAAAGTGATCTGAGTTCACACGAAGCCGCAAGTTATGTACCATAATGTGGTATATTACAGTATTCTCAAAAATTTTTAAAAGCTTTTAATTTTAAGTTCAATAAAGCTTGGTGAGCTATAAAGCTTTATTTTTTTTGTACTTACAGAAGCTATCTTGCTATTAAGTAATATGCCTAATATAAGAAGCACCTTAAGGAGCTTTATATTTAAGAACATTCTCGCAAGTAACTTCGATGTTTTGGAGCTTTAAAGCTTTCTTTTTGGTCATATGAGTTACTTAGTGCAAATCGGCTTGCATCGTTCAAGGTTTCTGAGTCTTTATGTCCTGCTGGCGTCGTAAAAACTAATCTTGAGCTTTCAGTCATTTTGACTCCATAGATGAAAATTATCCAGAACAATGTGTTTTCAAAGTCCTTTATAAGAGCTTTCATTTTTAATCTTTTTCGCTTAATCTTGGATACCTGTGCTTTAGCTCGTTTTGTGCTTTCAGTTTGAAATACTTTTGAGACGAAAATGATTCAAAACAAACTTTCATAACATAAGTTTTCAAAAGCACTTTGGAAGAGCTTTCATGGTTTTTGGTTATTTAAACTACTTTATGCATGTTTAGATGTATCATTTCATATTTCCAAATGTATAAACCTCGCTGCGGTCGTAAAAATAAATTTTCAATTAATAATGACTTTTTGAGCTATCAGTCATTTTGTGCTTTCAGTAGGAAATGTGCCTGACGTGAAAATTATTCGCAGCAAAGTTTGCCAACCTTAGTATTCAAGAGTTGGTTGGAAGTGCTTTCATCTTTAATCATCATCGCTTAATTTCGCTTACCTGAGCTTTAACTCGCTTTGTGCTTTGAAGTTGAAATAGTTTTAACATGAAGATAATTCAAATCATAGTTCCATAACCCTAGTATTCAAAAGCTCTTTGGAAGAGCTTTCATGTTTTTTGGTCACTTGAGCTAATTAGTTTATATGCCTCGCTGAGGTCGTAAAAATAAATTTTCAGCAATCAATTATGACTTCTTGAGCTTTCGGTCTTTTTGTGCTTTCAGTTGGAAAGACTCCAGACGTGAAAACTATTCGCAGCAAAGTTTGACAATCACAGTATGCAAGAGTTGCTTGAACGAGCTTTCATTTTACCAAGCCTTCGCCACCGTTTTTCTTAAACAAACATATCTACAACTTAATAACTTAACTTAACTTGTTTGATAACCTTATTATGCAAAAGCTTTTTGGAAGAGCTTTCACTGTTCAAAGCTTTCGCTACCGTTTACTGAAGCATTTTASTTTTAGTTTTAGAAAAATATTTATTAATTGCATTTATAAAGCACAAAAATGCTTTTATTGCCATACAGAGCTTTTCTAAATTCTTTATAAAAGATTACGATCTATCTCTGTATGTACATATGTAGCGCAGAGTTGCRTTTCGTGACGTCACGCATCAGCGCTTCTTAAACATGTAAATATAATTTTCCGTTTTGATTTTATAGCGCAACGTTGATGTRGGCATATGTTGTATGGCCGCCGTCGTACCCTGATGATCGTGAAAGAAGTCGCAGTACCTTACCGGTCGATATAGACTCAATTCGGTACGCATACGTGCACGATAGAAGAGATCGGTGGAGCAGCGCTTCAACATTTTCAACTGCTTGTTCATGCAGCGACGACACATATCCAAATTCAATTGAAATTGATGGAAATAATCGCCGACCGGAGTTTTATTGCACTTGGAGCATTTTGCGATATTCACGGGTGTGCAAATAACGGCAACGGCTGGCCAAATTATGCGTCGCGAACCAAAAGCGGAACATATGTTAAGACTGGATCGAGGTTGGTCGGCTGCATAATCGGCTGGACTGCAGAGACCAACAAAGAAATTTATTATACAATACAACAATAAAAGTAACGGTATCACTTTGGCTTACCATGGTGTTACGAGTTTCTTTATTTGAACACGTTTCGTGCCGATATTGAATGGGCGTGCGGCTTGTTTGATTTTCTTCTTCGGTTCAACATTATAAGCGCCAATTGGTGGAAAGCGTGACATATCAGTGGGCGGTAGGCGCGGCAATTTACTAGCAAACGATGAATAACCATACGCAGATGGATACTAAGGAAGCAGTGGGAAATAGAATATCAAAAAAGAAAAGACATTATTATTTTTACTGCTCACTTTTTTATCTAACGACTCCTTGCTGTGCACATACTCGAATGGACCGGGAAAATCACGCACTTCACCTTGTATTTTGCGCATGAATGACGAGAGACCCGGTCCCGACATAGGCAACGTAATACGCTCCATACAAGATCCGAAGGCAACACGTGGAATTTCTGGCGGATTCACCACATAAATAAAGCCTAGTGAGAAAAGAGGGAGGGTACAGAGATTTATAAATTTATATATTGCAATATTTTGAGCTTAAATGAGCTTTTGCGTTAGTACTCGKAGCTTTTAATAATTTTCGTTAAATATCGAGGTAAGTGAATTAAAGTATTATTTGAGTGAGGTAAAAAGCTTCTTTAGTCACTTCGTCAAAGCTGTATAGGGTTTCATTTCTACTGCATTGAATTTAACGGTCGTTTTCGAAAGCTTTTATGCTTTTCAATACCAAAAACTTTTACTGAAACAGGAAAGCCTGAAGATTACTTAGTCTTAACTCTTTTTCCTTTACGAAAAAATACAATTCTACTATAGAACCACGATTTGATCATTTAAACTGATTTTCGAAAGGAAAACGCTTTTGAACTTTTAAATTTTAATTAATAACTACGGATTCAGATCGCTATCGAGCATAAAACCTCGGGATTTAGTTACGAATGCGATTAATTCATTGATCTCCTAAAATTAGTTGTATTTTTTTGTAGAGTTTTTTCTAAGGAGCTTTCATGGGTCACTTAAGACCTTTTACTTTGTTGAATGGATGTGATTTCTTTACTTAAACGCTGAAATTAGATRTCTATTTTATATACTTTTTCTTCCAAAGAGCTTTTATTTGACGCTTAAGARCTTTCACTATGCTATAGGGTTTCAAAGTTGATTGCATTTTTTAGTTAGTTAGGAGTTTATTATAGATCCACAATATAAAAGCTTTTAATTTTTACAAATATTTTTTAGAAAAGTTAAGCATAAGTATATACTCTACTCATATTCAGATCGCTATTGAGCATAAAATTTAACTTTTCAGTTATGTATGCGACGATTTTATTTGAACGCTAAAATTAGTTAAACTATAATTTTTTTGTCTGAGGAGCTTTCATTTGACACTTTACAGCTTTTAATGTGTTCTGTGGCAGCGATGCCTTTATTCAAACGGGAAAACACATAACTAGTGTTTATAAAGTTTAACTTTTAAGAAGCTTTCATTCAAGACTTAAGAGCTTTCACTATGATAGAGCTTTTTCTTTCACTTTCATGACCCTTCATTAAATGTTTAGCAATTTTTTCTTTAATTAATAATCATAATCTTATAATTTAAAATTTATGAAAGCTTGTTAAGCTTTCACCTCAGTGAAATACTCTTATCTCTAAAACTAAACCACTTTTATATGAAATTACACTACATCTTGTATCAAATTACTTTTATCCGCTCTCGCCCGCGCTRTTATCAACTGCGTCTCACGTCTTTGCGCCCTCAAGGCCTCTCGCTCGTGTTTCGTTAACTTTTTAGTAAACATATCACCACAACTATCAAAATCAAACTAACGCTTAGCAAGTGCTCTAGCTAATGAAATAACAGTACGCATTGCAACCAATGAACCCAGCGAAATTAACGGCCAAATCAAACCGTCGAAGTAGGTCAACCATGAGGAAAAGCGCGTACATACAGTGCAAAAATAATATTATATATTCATAAGTGTATGCGTTCAGTGCAATTAGCCACCCGCAGGCATATGCTCACGCAACAGATTTTCGCACGCACATCCTTTTCCAATATTCATTGGCAGTTTAGACAATTTATTATTGTTACTCCTGCCTTTATACTTAGTACTTTAACTGTATATATGTATGTATGCATGATTATATCAACTTCGTCGTAAATATGTTGAAATCAATAGGGCTATTAATCGTCAAGTCAAAGCTAAAGACATTTTGTGGTACCAGCACTCTACCTCTTGAACATATAGTGCGTTCAAGAGGTAGATGAAGGTGGTCCTAAAGAGGAAAGTTGATGTTGTTCAATTGGACTTAAGATTCTATGGAACATTTACCTCAACGCACTATTTTTGTTAGTCCAATTCAATACTTCACCATGATTGAAGATGYTTCCTAAGAAGAAAGCCGATTTTGTTGTCCATAGGTTCCGTAGAACTTTTACCTCGATTTTTTATACCTCCTGTGGATAGTCTAATTCTATACTTCATTAAACTAGATTTAGCAGCTGAAAATAACCCAACATTCAGCCACTACAGGATATTCCGACGAAGATAATTTCCAAAAATTACCAGACGTCTTAAAATGGAAAATTTTTACTAGAACTTGATACTCAACTTACATCAATCCCAAATATTATGTTTAAGGGAACTGGCATACAATTTCAGTTGRATCCGAAATCGGTCTCAAATTGCTTATGGAAAGAGGTACACTTCTTTATGGAGGTAACTTTTTATAAACTTACAATTATATGACTTTTAGACTTCTGCAGCTTTCGAAAAACAAATTCCGATTCAAAGAAAAATACAAAAAACAGAAAAAACTAAACTTCGTCGATCCAGAGATACTAAAGTTTTATGGCGAATTTTTGACAAGAGCTTTTTATATACAATACTTCAACKGCTCCATATTGAAAATTGTATATTTTCCAGCGCTTTCAAGTCCCTCAAGGCTCCCGTGTAATCAATTTAGTTTCATATTTTATCTATTTTTCACTTTATAGATTCGATTAGAGAGAAAACTCACCTTCCATTGTGTTAATTCGTGGACTCTACTTAAAATAAGTTTCTACAAAATAAAATAAAAACGCGGATTACGGATATTTTATATATCTGTTTAAGGAATATTCAATTGTATTTAAAAAAAAAAATATCATAAACTATGACAGTTATGATTTTTTGATGTTACCAAATGGGCGCRATAGTTCATTAAGGGTGTTCTTAATGTAGCTAAGCACTCGGATTTAAGGCTTGAATTGTTCCGAGGGACTGTGCTCACGCAATTCATGTTTTCTATTTAAAGTATAGACGATAGTTGTCTATTTAAAGTATAGACGATAGTTGACTATCTTTAGTCCAATGACTGACCCTCTTGATGCGAATAAATGATGAAATAACAATGAACAACTGCTTGTTTTGTCTTTTGGAAGCGTTGCTTCATTATATAATAATTGTCTAGACTAGGTCCTAGGTAAAAAAAATTTTAGAAAACTCAGAAATAAATATGATAATTAAAATGCCAATATTGTAACATTGCTATCAGTTTCTAGTGAGGAGTTCAAATATTATTTTTTATTTGGATACAACGGCAGTCATTGTTAAAACAACGCCAGTAAAATAAGGACAAATCAGACTCTTATGACACTTTTGACAAAAGAGAATACTCTAGTCAATCAAATAAAAAGTTGGCTCGACACTTAGAAGACTTGGGAGACTTGGGCTCCACCTTCATGAGTATGCGCTGTATCCTGTTCTCTCGSTGTTTTAGTCCAACTTTAACTCAATGACTGTTTTTGGGAATTTAAAAAAACGATTGAATAAATTTTTTTACACTTATATTTATTTTCAAAAGAAACAGTAAAAATTTTCTAAGAAAAAAGCTTAAACATTTTTCGTGTTACGATTTCCGAATGTGCTAAAGAGTTCTCCACTGTCGAAGTGTACCTCAACCAATTGAGCGCATAGGAGCAGTTTAACCGTTAATCCAAGTAAAACTGCAAGGACTTAATGTTTTTATTTACTAGGAGTTGTAAGATCATAAACGTGTCTCCTCCCCTTCTTCGCCTTTGAGAGGTTTGGTCGAATAGACATACATGCGGTAAGGTTTGATGCTTGGTGAATGATAATTATCTTAGTTGTATGGAGAAGGTAGAGGCGAAAAGATCTACACACTTTCTCCCTCYCACCCAGCCTTTATATAAATGAGGCCGAAAAAGCTTGGTAATCTTAACTGCGGCGAATCAGAAGACATAGCTGAAATTGTTATTTGCTGTCTAAACAAATTTGTAACAAATTCAAAGCGCTTGGTCGATCTGTAAAGATCTTATGATCCAGTTAATAGGTACCACGACGAACCGTCTTTCTAAGCTGTTCAAGTGAGATCCCTCTTGAAATCGATCTACTAACCGAACCTGCACTGTTGCTGTGATTTCTGCCTTCTCTGTGGATGAAAAACACAAAAAAAATTCTCGTCTAGAAGATATTGTCCTTACCTAGGGCTACACTTAAACAGGTTGTAACTCAAAAACTACTTGTGCATAATGACTCCATATATCTTTCTAAATACTGTTATAACTGCTTTACTCTTTTCAAAACACGCCTTTGGGGTAACTATATATCGAAATCTCTGTCCGTTTTTCACTTGCATTTTTACTTCTCGTTGAGTAGCCAATTTAAAATATAAAGAACAGCCACTGTGATGTATTTATAAAATAAAGCAAATACAACGCAGCAACTGTTCCCTGCACTTAAATGGCGGTTTTCACACAAAAATCTTCTAAAAGCATACACACATTTTTTATGTATAAATTAATATGTTGTTTCCTAACGAACGCAATATAAAGGAAAATCACTGTGATATATTCTTTAAAGTGTACGTATATCACAACGAACGTTCCTTTTAACGCGTCGTTAGTCAAATGGATGGTTATATATTAATAACATAAAATAATGAGCTTTCACGATACACTGTTGAATTAATATTCACTTTACTAAAGCTTTCATTTCACTAAAATTTTAAGCTTTCAAATCAATTTGAGCTAACACTTTTCACACATAGTGTAAGAGTATCTTAGTTGAGAACCAATACGCTTTCACTAAACAACGTACACTTTCACTTCACTAAAACTTTAAGCTCACATGTTTTTCGCGTAGTATTGTTTTTCCACCACTTAATGTTGTTTTCGTTGCAACGAGCTGCAATGGTTGTCTAGCTTTATGAGGAAATAAATCATCAAAGCTAGACCACCAAAGAAGCTAACTGCTTCGCTTAAAGTTCAATGAGAGAAGCTTTCACAACATCTACAATTTCTGTGTTGCATTTATTTTAAAATAACTACACTTATGTTGTTTCCTATATGTGAAATTATGGGACAAACTTTACCCAGTGATGCARTAGGCAARCACCAATACTGAACAAAGTTGGTCCAATAATTGTATAGGTTAGATAAGTGAGATTGAAAACGAGTCACACTGCACCAATTTTTTTAATAAATATTTATTTTAGGTAGCAGTGACCATTTTAAGTATAAGGAACAGCCACTGTGATATACATGAAGAAACTACATCACTGCAACCAGCCCTTTTACTTAAATGGCATATTTTAAGATCAATAAATAATTTACCACTTTAGACTTATGTTGTTTTTAAGCAAACRCATTAACAAGGAAAATCACTGTGATATAGACTTGCAAAATACATATACCACAACGATCGTTCCTTTTAACATATTTGTCATGTAGGGGAAAGTATGACACAAAAGCAAAGCATGTAGTTTTCACTAACAAAAAGCTCGTTTCAAATTTTTATTGACTTCTAAACTAAATTTCTTTATCTATTTCTTTAAATAGATAAATTTGCAATGCAAGTGTTTGTTACTTTTTAAATGATAACGTCATAAAAAGTTGCCAAGCAGCTTTCACTAACAAAKCTCGTTACGCAAACTGTCACTGACTGCTAAATAGA
Source organism: Bactrocera latifrons (assembly GCF_001853355.1). NCBI lineage: Eukaryota > Metazoa > Arthropoda > Insecta > Diptera > Tephritidae > Bactrocera > Bactrocera latifrons. Next base: position 262,078 of record NW_017537000.1, on the reverse strand, counting down.
ATTTCTACTGTTTATTTCTTTAAAATTCTTACTTTGCTGTGTATTTATGTTTTTTTTTTTGATGAAAGCTTCGAAAAAACATGCCAGGCAGCTTTCACTAAGAGWCATTGAAGCTTTCACTCACTTCACAGTTAAACCTTTACATTTCATTTCTTTAAATTTTTACCCTACAAAACTACACCAAGTAGCTTTCCCTAACAAAAGCTCATCCCCAAAAACTTTCACTGTTGTATAGCACAATTAAATTTCTACATTTTTCTATGCCATGCCATCATTTTGTAACTTTAATGTAACTTTAATGTACTTTACTCCTGTTAGACCGTTTAAAGTTGTATTTGTTTTAAAATTATAGCACGAGTGTTCGGTCTAGTCACYAGACTTTTATACTATAATGAGCGACTAGACCGACAATCGCTGTTTAATTTTAAAATCATAAAGTTAAATATTATTCATATCTTAGACATTATACACTCGAGACTAATTACAGTTTGTTGCTGTCTGGTAACCACTTTTAAAGGCACACTGTGCCCAGTGTTGAATCAAACAACGATTTGCAACAAACTGTTGCACGCTGTGCCTTAAAACCTGGTCTAAAAAATTAAAAAATGTTTGACACTAGAAAGAAACTCATACTTTTTGAACACGCTGTAGTTTGGTACTGTTGGCATTATAGGACAAACTTTACCCAGTGATGCAGAAAATTCTACAGGAGTTGACACCATAGCTGAATATAGTTTGCCATATAATATTGTTTTGGTAAAATGGCGAAAATTAAAAAAAAAAATATTTTTTTTGGTTTTTGTTTAAATTTGGAATTCGGCTAATTTTGTTTAATGTACGAAATTCACTTAATATTTCTTTTTTCTTCGATTTTTGTTTATGCACGAAATTTTTTGATTTTTATTTAGCCAAAAAATTTAGTTTGATTTATGTATTCTTAATATCAAAATTCACTTAAATTCAATTTTTGATTTTTTTTAATGAAAAATTCACGTAAATTTTAATTTTTAGGTTTTTGCTTAAATATGAAATTCACTTGCTCACTTTTGATCCTAAAATGACAAGATCAGTGCGACGATCTCCTGCATTGTGATAATCCGTCAACCGCTGCGCCGCTATTTATACCAAAATCAAAGGTCACCGTGCCGCTTATCCTTTGTAGTTTTATCACCTTACCTGCCTTCATTACCATGGCATTATAATGGTTTGGATTTCAAGGTAGTATTGTTGTTGTAAACATTTAATGGTATGTTTAGTGATCGATATKGCTTTATTTACCAAGAAACGTGCAAAAAATTATTATCGATTTATTTATATGAAAAAATAAT